>NC_068303.1:11651582-11928145 GCF_025860055.1 Xyrauchen texanus | reverse complement strand
ATTTCTTAGTGCAATTTAAGAAACTACAAATCTTGGAATTCTTAACATATATGTTTATCTATATGTTGGTTTAGTTGCGTTGCTTTGATGTATTTTTTTTAATTGTGCAGCACTTTGGGTCAACTTATTTTGCTTTTAAATGTGCTATATAAATACAATTTGACCTGACTTAATTTATTATTATTATTAGGGGTTCAAAAGCTTAGTGCTGAAACCCTATTGTATTTGTTAAGATTTTATTATAATTATTATACTTATTCCGCCATAAAACTGATCGGGCAAAGCAAAAAATAAGGCCTAGAGACTTGAAACTTGGTCAGATGGTAGTAGTATTACTCACTACTCAGAAACATGGACTAGGCCAATTGGGGGCGCTATAGCAGTCAAAAACACGAAAATGCATAACTCCCAGACCGTTTGTCGTAGACTCAAGTATACCATTGGAATCCTTGGCTCAAACAAAACAAAAAGTATATTTCTGATTTCATTTCCGCCTATAATTTTTTTGGCTGTAATGTGAGACCGTTAATCCTATTGACTTCAAAATTTGCATACATTGTCTTTGTCTCAGCTGCCATCATTGTCTATATGGACATTTACGTATGTTGAAAAACATGGCCGTCATCAGCCAATCAAATTTCAGCAGCTATTACATAAGGTTAACAATGACTGATCAGAACGAAACTTGGTGGACCTATTGGACTCTTGGTCTGAGAGGATTGTGCAAAGTTTTTAAAAAAATTGGCCACTAGGTAGAGCTATCACGATTTTTGTAGGTGTTAATGGTTGTATATATTGCAGTGTTGTGAAAAAACACAAGTAATATAAATCACCTGATAGCTCTTCTCATTCTAAACAACTTTGCCTCAAGAAGCATTGGTGTCTGTCAAACCATTCAGTAAATATTTCAGATATTGTTAAAAACCTACTTTTGTGAACTGGTCCTAGGTTTTTGGGCACTTTTTGGGCTCACTATACATATTTTAGTGATTCACTAGACCTGACATTTACTCACAAGGCCTACCACAGCAAAGATTTGAAAGCATTACCTTAAGTACCCCCCCAAACACACATACACAGGCTTGTAATATACTCAACCAGTTGGTTTGATATACTTACTCCTCCGTATCCTTTGAATAAAACCTAGTCTACTTCTTGATGATGTTCCTGCACTTGTGCTCTGCAATTGAAAAATATACAACATTTAAATAAACATAAAGAGGACAAGCTGAACATTCGTTAGTAGTGTAACATTAGTGATAGTATTACTCATTTTGATAGACATGCAGTGTCCTGTTAAAGAATATAATTTACCCTGGTAAGGCTGGAACTGAGTTTACTCAATGACAGCTTTCCTGGCAGTGACTCACGGACCTGCAACCAAAGATGTAGAAATGTGTTGAAAGCCTCTTACAATATCCATAGACCATAAGCAGCATTTACTGCTATACATCACAACCATTTAAAAAAATGTTTTAATGTAATTTGCAATTTTATTGTTTATTTGATATGAGATCTGATATACTGTTTAAAATATTTCATTTTGTTTAGTTAGTGTGATCTAATGCTGTATACTGTACTGTACAGCAGCATATTTAAAGGCTAAATCCAAAGCATTAAAGATAAATGCATTTACAGCATTTACAATAAACTGTGGCTTTAGTTATAATAAACCTTGTTAGATCAAAGCTGCTTGTTAAGGCTAACAAAACAACCAAAGTAAACTCATACCTTGCTATCTAAAAGAGTTCCAAACACCAACACAAAGGATCCCTGTTAAAAGAAGTGGTACAAAACATAAAGGGAAAAACAGTGTTGTAATAGTTGCAATATTGTTCAAATATTAATTCATAAAAACACTGGACATACATAATAAATAAATGAGCACCTTTATAGTGGATTGCTTTTACAGTGTAACAGGTTGCATAACACACACACACAAAATGTAGCCTTAACTATGGAATAAAACAGATACAGAAAGTAGTACTGTACCTGCAGTGAATTGAGGATTGTAAACACCACATGTATCTCTGATTTCTGACACCAACTCCTCTCCTCAAAATCTTATACAGAACCACAATCAAAACAAGAAAGTTGATGGCTACAATAGACAGAGCTGGAACCACAAATGCCAGAAGGGCCTTAGATTCAAACCAGTTCAGCCAACATGCTTTTGTTTTTGTAATATATCTCTGACCTCCAGCTGTCGATGCAACAGCAATGACTGCTATGAGCAAAGGTGCACCATAACCGACAATGAAGGCGAAAGCCATCATTTTGGCCCTTGACATTTGGGACAGGACCATGACAGTGCAGTAAAAGAGCAAAAGTGCTGAAATTAACATCCAAAAGAAAAGAGCCAGATAAAAAAAAGTGCATGAAGAAAACGGCTGGACTGCAGTGACCCACTGAGGCAGGATGCTCTTGTTCTGCAATTGCAGCTCCAATGATAAAACAGATGTCTGCAATCAGCAGAGACACAGCGATGTTGACTATGGAGACATGCCGCATGTAGGAGGTGTCATTTCTTGTCATTGATTTCCATACAATAATCTCAATTATGAGACACAATATCAAGCTGGCCATTGAAATAGCTACACCAATGTAAGTTATACAGGACAGGTATTTATCAAGATTTTCATCAGGCATAACTGAAATTGGTGACATCAGGATTGAAAAAGAGGTTGTGTGGTTGCATTCACATTTAACTTTGCCTGATTCATTCAAGGGTCTTACTTCACATCCAGTGGAATCCCATCCATCGAGAATAAAGTTCCAAAAGACACACTGAGGATTTCCCAGAGTCTCATTCGTAATGTCAAAAGTAAAATAAATATTGTTAATTGTTTGGTTAACCTTAATCACAACCACATCTCCATTGATGTGGTTGACATTTGAGTTTGTGCTGTCATTATTAGTTTTTCGAGTAGGCAGGATATTGTCAAGGTTTGTGAAAAATATAATGGTTATGAAGAGAGGTTCAGGAACCTTTGGTATCTCAACAAGTGTTGTTGAGTTTGGTAGTTGAGATTTACCACTGAATGAGTTGTTTATTTTAGGTCTATTTAACTGAATGGATGTTTCATTAATGGTAAAATTGTTATCAGAAAGATGGCCACTTCAAGTCAAGTCAAGTGGTTTTTATTGTCGTTTCAACCATATACAGTTAGTACAGTACACAGCAAAACGAGACAACGTTCCTCCAGGACCATGGTGCTACATAAAAACAACAAAGGACCAACATAGGACCACGTGAGACTACACAACGAAGTACAATACCTATATAAAATACCTATATATACCTATATAAAGTGCACGTGCAAACATGTGCAAAAAGTACAGGACAGTACAACAAATTACTGACAATAAACAGGACAATAGACAGTGCAGCGCCGACCAGTACTCAGTAGTGCAAAAAGATGACAGTTTCTAAAAATGTAAACATAACATACTATGAGATAATGTTCTATGCACATAGCAGTTATTGAGGTAGCAGACAGTTATAAAGTGACAGTAATTAAAGTGCAACTCAGGACACGTGTGTGTCAAACCAGTCTCTGAGTATTGAGGAGTCTGATGGCTTGGGGAAGAAGCTGTTACACAGTCTGGCCGTGAGGGCCCGAATGCTTCGGTACCTCTTGCCAGACGGGAGGAGGGTAAAGAGTTTGTGTGAGGGGTGTGTGGGGTCATCCACAATGCTGGTTGCTTTGCGGATACAGTGTTTTTTGTAAATGTCTTTGATGGAGGGAAGAGAGACCCCAATGATCTTCTCAGCTGTCCTCACTATCCTCTGCAGGGCTTTGCGGTCCGAAACGGTGCAAGTCCCAAACCAGGCAGTGATGCAGCTGCTCAGGATGCTCTCAATAGTCCCTCTATAGAATGTAGTGAGGATGGGGGTGGGAGATGTGCTTTCCTCAGCCTTCGAAGAAAGTAGAGACGCTGCTGGGCTTTCTTGGTGATAGAGCTGGTGTTGAGGGACCAGGTGAGGTTCTCCACCAAGTGAACACCAAGGAATTTGGTGCTTTTGACGATCTCCACAGAGGAGCCGTCGATGTTCAGCGGAGTGTGTTCACCTTGTGCTCTCCTAAAGTCAACAACCATCTCTTTTGTTTTGTCGACATTCAGGGACAGGTTGTTGGCTCTACACCAGTTCGTCAGCAGCTGCACCTCCTCTCTGTATGCTGACTCGTTGTTCTTGCTGATGAGACCCACCACGGTCGTGTCATCGGCGAACTTGATGATGTGATTCGAGCTGTGCATTGCTGCACAGTCGTGAGTCAGCAGAGTGAACAGCAGTGGACTGAGCACACAGCCCTGGGGGCCCCAGTGCTCAGTGTGGTGGTGGTGGAGATGCTGTTCCCGATCCGGACTGACTGAGGTCTCCCAGTCAGGAAGTCCAGGATCCAGTTGCAGAGGGAGGTGTCCAGGCCCAGCAGGTTCAGCTTTCCAATCAGGTGCTGGGGAATGATTGTGTTGAATGCTGAGCTGAAATCTATGAACAGCATTCGAACGTATGAGTCCTTATTGTCTAGGTGGGTGAGGGCCAGATGGAGGGTTGTGGTGATGGCATCGTCCGTTGAACGGTTTGAACGATACGCAAACTGCAGTGGGTCTAGTGAGGGGGGCAGCTGGGTCGTAAGTCTCAATAGCTTGCAGGAGTTTAATGCTGGTGTTTCCTGATGTGTTGCCGTTGTTCAAATCTCGCCATGTACCTTTGGCTGTATCTGATACAATGATGTCTACTGTTTTCAGGAAATTCTGAAAATGTAATACAAAATCACATTTGAAATACTTACATTTATTAAATTAAATATGGCAAAGAAAAAAAATTCTGATTATCTTACCCTAATAAAAAAAAGTGTTTTAATTTGCCACATTTAGAAAATAATGCACATTAAATAATACACTCAAAAACGAATTTGAACATTTACACATTTCAGTTTCATAACAAAATTCAATAAAATAGAATTATGTTAAAAATAACACTATTAAATTGTATATATACAGCACTGTGCAAAAGTCTTTTGTCTTAAAAAATGTAAGGTGATTATTTACAGTATATCTTCAGATTTAGTGTGTCAATAGGAAATATACATTTTAGGCTCCCAAACATTCCTTTTATAAATACAATAGAATGGACCATTTTCACATACTGAGTTGGAGTGTGGAAGTAGGTGCATAGCAGGGTAAACTTGAATGTTGGTGAATGAGTAACCACAGCAAATAAAATGTTTTCTCCAACAGAATGTTTTTTTTTTAAATCAACAATTCTGCTTTCATGGCTTTGAAAAAAAGATTAAAAAAAATAGAGCGCTGGACAACGCAGTAAAAAGAGATAAATAGGCCACATTTTCTGCCACTCCCTAAGCAGCTGTGTTTGAAGCCTCATCGCAGCTGTGGTAACTGATTTTTATTTTTTTTTTAGTTTTCAAGGGTAATATATAATACAAAGTACAATGTTAAAAATATACACCAAATATTTGTACATTTGGAAATACAGACAACATGATCTCATGAGAATTTGTATTAATTCTTCCATAAAATTCTAACAAAACATACATTCTCTTAAGTTTGAATTGACACAAAAACGTACAATATCTAAACGTCATAATTTTACATATCAATGCCTACAGAAATGTACACATTTTTACGGGTTCTTTTTAAATGGATTAATATTGAATTCATAGAATTTAATCAGTAAATTATATTTAATTTATAATCAATGAGAAGCCAGTTCTGCTTCTCATGGATTATACAAATATATTTATAATCGATTCGTGCATTCAAATATATTTGTAGTGGATTCGTCAATATTTTATGTTTCTAATGCTGTAAATATGTAAAAACGTCTACTATTAAGATGCTTTCAAATGTCCATATTATAAGTTTTAGTATCCATCCAAATGTACAAACACGTACATTTAAATTTTACAAATATTAACGTACAAATAGCTACATATATTATTGAGATCAGGCTGATATAGAAGAACAGGGAGCCCTGCAACAGATGGCATGGCACCCACAGAGCCCCCTGCTGAACATGGAGTCAGTCTGGGATTATATGAAGTGACAGAAGCTATTAAGACATAAGAAAAAGATGTGCAACTGTGAACTGTGGCAAATTCCCTAAGAAGCTTGGATCATCCTATCTGCCAACAACCATTAAAAACTGTGTCCAGGTGTAACTATTAGAATTGGTGCTGTTTTAAAGGCAAAGATGGTCACACCAAATACTGATTTAGCTTTTTTTTATTCATTTTTTTATTTACTAGACGTTGTATGATGTTTCCTGACAAATGAAAACTATTTATGGCATTATTTTTGAAGATATCCTCATCTTGCAACTTTATTTGCAAGTGCCTAAACCTTTTGCATAGTACTGTACTGTATAAATACTTATTATATATAAATAAGAGAGAGGGAAATAGCTAGACATATAGAGTATTGTTAATTATTTAACACAAAATTGAAATGCTTCAAAATAGGCACAAATATTTTTAGTTAGAGTATATTTGAGAGTATAATAATTTTGAATACTGCATCAACATCACTGATCATTTTCTTGTGTAGACTATACAGAACACTAAAATATTATTCTTGATAGTTACTGTTTACATCCTAAAATATGCTACAACCAACTTAAAATGTTTTAAACGTGCAAAAAAGCAACTTGAAAAAATGAATATACCTCCATCACAGGCTTATCAATGGAAATGGTTTGTGACAAATCAGCAACTTTGAAGAGTATTTCAACAATTGTTGAGACAGTCGCAGCAGACTGTGTTATATTATCAATATTCTGCTCTGCTGCATTACTGAGCAGAGAAATAAATCCTGGAATCTCCCCCACAACCAAGAACTAAATTGCAGAAAAATAGAGAAATTATGTACAGTATTAGAAACATCTAAATTGGAGAATGTTTTTAACTATAGACACATGATCAATAGATTACCTCAGCTTTCCTATCAAGATCTTTGATAACTTTGAGTACACAAAGTTGACATCCCAATATCACAGGTTCCTTTAACCGTGTCATTTATTTTTCCACTTCCAAGTATTTCATTTATACAGTCAAATTCTAGAGTTAACAACAATTTTTTTGAGTGAAAACAATACATATATTATAATCATTTCCTTTAAATTCATAGTGAATTTACAGTAACACAGCAGTAACAATACTGTCTATATATATATATATATATATATATATATATACCTTAGTATTTATATATAAACTGTATGTGCTTAATTTACAGTATAAGCGTAACATTACTAATTTCATTACTTGTTTCAGCAATTTGTATTTATATTTAGTATATATTAACATGCCAAGCCAGAAGATTGGGGAAGTTCTAACAGAACCAAAGTACATGGGATTACACGTACTGCCTACCACATAACACTTCATACATTTTGAGACTTTACAATTCATTAGCTGTAAAGTAACCTTGCAAGGTACTCATACACAAATAATTTGAAAGTAAAGTAAAAATCGTCCAAAGTTGAAATGTAACAGTTAATGTACTATTTAACTCGCTTCTTTATCATGTAAAATAATCACAAACTGAGGGCTCACCTTCATTTATCTTAACTGTGACATTCTTGTAGCTATAACTGTACTTAAGAAGATTTTGCAGGTCCTTGAGACGGCAGGTAAATGTTTCTTCCATACAATTTCTGCTCTGGATTGTATGTTTTAATGTGATACAGCCTGACTCTGATTGGGTGAAACAGTGAAATATATTTATTGATAAATATGCAATTAAAACAATGCATATTAATTGTCTTAGAGTAAATGATGACTGCTCTTTAACATTTATAAAAATGTATTACCTATGCTTGAACTTTGTACTAGACCATCCAGGACCCACTCGATTTTGTAGTCTGTATTAACACAGCATTTCAGTAGGACAGACTTACCATTACACGGAAAAATGCGTACATTCTCACCCACATTGATAGTAGGTAGTTGTTCAATAACAATATTTTGCCACTGAATGTAAGGTATTGAAATCCTTTGTATGATGCATGAGTATCTACCTGCAAGTGGTACAAAACATTTGATTATTTAAAGGGATTGTTCACCCGAAAATGAAAATTCTAGGTAAGACTATAATAATAGATTGTTTAAATGAACATTTTGTGGCCTCTGATACACCTCACGAGTCGTAAAATTTGATCCGTGATAACTCTTTATAAATGTTTATTCTGATAAAAATAATTAAGGCAGACCAAATATTTGATTTTATTCCAGTAACATTTCTAGAGGTTAATAAGGCACTTAAATCCTTAGATAGTAAAACATTGGCTTGTCTGGCTAAGTTGGATTCATATTTTTTAAAGTTGACAACTGATTTTATTGTGCTATTAACTGTTAACTTATTTTTTTAATCTTTCTTTATCTACAAATGAAATTCCTTCTTTCTGGAAAACTACTTATGTTCTGCCATTATTTAAAGGGGGAGATCCAACTGTAATAAATAACTATAGGCCTATCTCAAAAATTTTCATTTTAGCTATGGTTTTGGAATCACTTGTGAATGATCAATTAAAAGAGTTGATCTGGTTTTAGTTAAAAAATATAGTACAACCACAGTGATTTTAAAAGTATTACATTTGCTAACATTTTCATTAGATAATAAGAAACGTCTCAGTTACTGACGTAACCTCTGTTCCCTGATGGAGGGAACGAGACGTTGTGTCGATGCGTTGACACTAGGGGTCGCTCCTGCGGAGCACAGACATCTCTGATCTTGAGAAAAGGCCTATGGAAATTGCCGTGTGGAATTTGCATACCACTCCCCCGGACATACGGGTATAAAAGGAGTGACGCTGCAAACACACATCAGGTATTACACTGAGGAGCCGGGCCAAAGACCCGGCCATTTCAGCAGTTGGTTCAGTGTTGTGGAAAGGAGGAACACAACATCTCGTTCCCTCCATCAGGGAACGGAGGTCACGTCAGTAACCGAGACGTTCCCTATCTGTCACTCACTCGACGTTGTGTCGATGAGTTGACACTAGGGGTCCCAAAGGAAAACGCGACAAGAACTGAACAGAGTTTTGCAGACTAGCAGTGCGAGACAGGCAGACCGCCACAAGCCATCGCATAACTACCCCCAACACACTGGCAGGCATGAAGCAGTCCCCTGCACCTAGGGGAATGGCTAACTGCTCAGGAGTATAAGGACTGGCTGGCCCAGCCGTGGCCTTCTCTCTATTGTTCTCCCCCAAAAAAAGAACGAAATCATTTGGCTGGGGGCCAAATATATGGATCCCTCCAAAGAGGAGGACACCGCGGAGACCACACCCGGCCCCGAGAGGGGGTGGTTTAGGTGGAATACAACACGTGGTCTTTACCGGTTAGGAGCAGAAGCACATTGTGCGGAGCGGCATCATGGTAGATCCTACCCAAGGGGGACAACCAGCACATGTAGAGCACTTACCTCAGTACGGGGGCATGGGTGATGCCCGTACTGGGCCGGTAGCGAGCCTCTCCGAAGCCTCGACGGCTGTTAGGCTAGGGAGGAAGAATGTCCAGGGTTCACACTTCTTGAGAACGCAAATGGAGAAAGAGCGCACGTCTTCGCCTCAAGAGAGGGGAAAGGCACTATGCACAAGCAATACACCTGGATAGCTGACTCAAACTTACCTGTTTGTGTCACCTGATAACACACGGGATGAAACTGGCTCAACCCTGAGTTTATAGAAACTTGCAAAGGTGTAAGGTGTTGCCAAGCTCTACATATGTCTTCTAGAGAGGCGCCGTGGGACAACGCCCAAGAAGCCCAACACTCCTGGTAGAATGGGCTCGTAGGCCAGCAGGGGGCAGCACGTGCTGGGCGTGGTATGCCATAGTGATGGCATCAACGACCCAGTGGGCGATCCTCTGTTTGGAGACAGCGCTTCCCTTCCGCTGTCCACCGAAGCTAGAGCCCGAAGCCATTTGTTTTGAGAATAATGGCTGGCTGATGAAGTTATTGGCTGGCTAGCCGGCTCAGCCAAAACCTAAATGGCTGCTGCAGCCGCAAAACTTTTCATAGCTGCAAATGGCTGAAGCTGCCACTTCATGTCTACAGATGTCTGTTATACTGATTTACTAGATCTCAATATTTCCAAGCAATGCATGGCTTACACTATATTTCTACAAAATGCAATACAATGTAATAAAGAAAACACCAGATTTTACTTTCACAACGTATGTACATATTTGCTATAGTGCTAGGCGCATTCAATAGCCACTGTAACGTTAGTGAATAATGTCCCTGATGCTGTGTAAGAATGCACACTTGTCAAACTTCACAGAGTAACGTTATGCATATATTTATGACATGTACAGTAATTCGCTGTTCAACTTTATAGTTAAGGCGAGACGCTACGGGTGAATAGGGTAAAATTTTTAACTAGCAGATATCACCATGAAACTTTACCAGTTGATTAGTTACATTAAGATGAGAAAAAAATGTATTACAAGTTTTCTTTAATTTAATGTTTAAATATGCAAATTAGGCAATATCTAATTAAATATGTGCTATTTAAAAAAACGAAATCTGAGTATTGGATAAAGCCAGGTTAAAAATATTTTTTTCATTGTGTTCACATATTAGATGGGAAAAAAATTACAGAGGGATTTATGGATATCTACTTTTGTTATCCTGTAAATCAGAATATAATGATTTTCGCCATGTTTTTTGGAATAAAATGTTATATATATCAGGCTAGGAATAATATATTTACAAATCCCTCTGTAAATGTCTTCATAATATAACTAGGTACTACTGAAGTGGAGATTTCGGACTTGGAGTATGAGAGAAAGGTTATTTTGAGAAAACGGGCTTTAAAGATTTATCATCAGCCAATGAGATCGCGCATTCAGTCTTTTTACTTTCACGATTGGTTGCTGATAAAAAGGAAATGACCATATTTGGATCCAACAGGATTGTACAGAAGAGAGAGCGTTTCCTAACGGTGTATGTGATGAGAGGGTGAGTGACGGCAGAGATCGCGGAGAAGTAGGCTATGTTGATTAAGAACGCAAACTTTTGTTGAATTTATGAGAAATCTACAGACGCAAACAGACGAAGTGTAGTAAATGTGTATTTCGGACTTTTTTTCACCACAAGTCTGAAAGAAGACATGTTATTGAAGACAAATATCCAAAAATCTCAAAATTGACCAGTAAAAAAAAAACGATGTTTTTGCCTGCCGTGTCTCGCCTTAATATAAACACACACTGTTATCAGTATTATTTTGGACAAAGTTTTGCACATTTCACTTCAATGTACACTGAAGCATGCGTCGTGAATTAGCAATGTGGAAACGGTGGTTTGTTACTGCAGTAATATCACGTTCAGTGCTATAAATCTCTCCGTTCCAGAATATTTGGTTCATAACATCAATCTTTGATTCAGGTGTTTGTGCAACCGTGCCCTGAAGATTTAACAAAAGTCTGGGTAGGCCTAAGTTTAAAAAAAAGTAAGTAGGAATTAGGAAAGTATGTGAGAAGTGAGATCAAAATTACCTTGCTTGCTTCTTTCCGCCATTTCACCTCAGTGCTGAGAAAAAATGCATCGCTTCTTCTGTATGGAAAACGAGCAATTTTAATTGGTCGTCAATTCACTGTGAGTCTGTGTATCGTAGCAACGAGCACAAGACTGTGCTGTTATGAATCCAGTGGGAAAATAGATCTTGTGTATTGTTTATATATTTCGTGTGTGTATGTCTCTATGTGATAGAATTATTATTTGATGCAAATAATTCTAGCCGGCTCAGCCAAACTTTATCAGATAGCGGCTCAATTTGGCTTACGAAATTATTGGCTGGCGGCGGCTGAAATTCTAAATGGCGCAAATGGCGGCACCTGGCGGCGGCTTCGGGGTCTAACCGAAGCAGACAAAGAGCTGTTCGGAGCTTCTCTGCGATCCAAGTAGATGCGAAGAGCACGCACCAGACACAGCAACGCCAAGACTGGGTCTGCCTCCTCCTGGGGCAGCGCTTGCAGGTTCACCACCTGATACCTGAAAGGGGTCGTGGGAACTTTGGGCATGTAGCCCAGTGGGGGTCTCAGGATGACGTGAAAGTAAGCCGGACCGAACTCTAGGCACAGTTCGCTGACAGAGAACGTCTGCAGGACCCCTACCCTCTTGATGGAGGTGAGCGCCGTCAGGAGGGCAGTCTTCAGAGAAAGCGCATTTAGCTCTGATGACTCAAGGGGCTCGAAGGGAGCTCCCCGAAGGCCCCGAAGGACTATAGAGAGGTCCCACGAGGGAACGAGCCGCGGCCTGGGAGGGTTTAACCCTCTGGGGTCGACGGCGCATCCTGCTGGATATTTTCGTCATTACAGCAGAAACAACTTAAAATACTCCGTCAGTTTTGTGTATACAGATAAGTGTAAGACATCATTAGAGACTATAAAGGGTCTACTTTTATTTGTGTACACTCACAATAACAAAAAAATATTGTGCTTTTGTAAAATAAAGAAAATAATAAGGGTGAGCTGTAAGCAGTCTCTGTGTTCACGAGCATATTTCAGAAACACGTCACAAAAATGAACTGAAACTTCTTTCTCTCAAACATGAAACATATGTCTTAAGAAAGCTTAAAATGTCTACTTTTAAATAAAACTATTCCAATTTAAAACAAATATTCTCCCGCAATGCAATCTGTTTGAAACAAAGCGATGTACAGTTTTTTACCGGTCCATCTCATTATCTGTAATGTGATCCCTCCCACCAGCAGAGCGCGCCATTCATACGCTAATATGCTGAGACGATCAACGCAAATGTACACGCCCCCACTCTGAGGTTGTAAACACTTTTCATTAATTTTTCTGCGCGTTTGCAACAACACACGGCGAGAAAGCTCAAGAATATTATTTAATATTATTTAAGATTTAACATTTTCCTCAGAAGAAGAGTGGGACTACGATGAACGTTTGTATTTTGAAGAGAGATTTGATCCAGCTGAGGATACAATTTCAGACGAGTAAGTCAATAATTTTTCATTAGTTGACATGCTGTTTTATATATACATTTACATGTAAATTGTATGCTGTATGATATAAAAATAATATGAATGTTTATATTATATTTTATCTAGTGTTTAAAATGCCTCATTATCATCAACAAAGCTTGTGCTTGCAAATATGTGTTCAGGTTAAATGAGTAAAATGCACTTTAAATATGCCCATATTAGAAAATCAGCATATTATAATGATTTCTGAAGTATCATGTGACACTGAAGACTGCAGTAATGATGCTGAAAATTCAGCTTTGATCACAAATTGCATTTTACAATATATTTAAATAGAAAACTGTTCATTTAAATTGTAAAAAGATTTCAGAATAGCAATGTTGTTTCTGTATTTTGGATCAAATAAATCCAGTCTTGGTGAGCAGAAGAGACTTCTTTTAATGGTAGTGTAGGTCTAAAAATTAAGTAAAGTCTTTATGTAAAGAAAATATATAGTCAGATTACTTCTTTTAACTTAAAACTTGATTTTGATCATTAAGTCTCCTCACATTCATTCTCTATCCCTGATTGATAGGCCCAGGGACGGCGTCTTTTGTCTCTTCAGGTGTAAATACCTTAATATTCGTGATAGTTCATGCCTCCTCGCATATTACCCATCAACACTAAAGTTGTCTTACAAAAGTTAAATTACTATATTGTTTTGTATGAATGAGTGATTAGGTTGATTTTCACATCATTTTGTATCAAAAACTCTAGGCTACAAGATCCAGTTCTCAAAAGTCTTGTGGACAAATGTGGATAAATGTATCTGTTATATGACCTTATTTTAGTGATTTATAATTTTAGTTTTTTCAAAAACCATGCATAAATGTTATTTTCTCAAAAATACAAACCTGTACAAAACTTCTCCAGGGCCCAAAATACCCTCAGACCCCAGAGGGTTATCCGCCTCGTACCTCTCAGGAACCTGATGATCAAATCATGCTTCCCTAATACTTACCGTCCACTGCATCATGATGTGCCGATATAGCAGCTACATACACTTTCAAGGTGGAGGGGGACAGCCGTCTCTCCAACTTTTCCTGCAGAAAGGAAAGCACAAACCCTTCTGCGCATCTCTGGGGGTCTTCACCTCGGGAAGAACACCAATGTGCGAACAGATGACATTTCATGCCATAAGGGCGCCTCTTTGAGGGGGCCCTGGCCTGAGTAATCGTGTCTACCACTGCGGTTGGGCTACTTAAGTCTTCCGCGTCCTGTCCAAGGGCCAGACATGGAGATTCCAGAGGTCCGGTCGCGGGTGCTAGATGGTGCCCCGTCCCTGGAATTCGCCAGGGGTGGCTGTCGTGGAGAGCATAAGGTCTGAGATCCTAATACGGTAGGGCCAATAAGGGGCCACTAAGAGGATCTGCTCCTTGTCCTCCCTGACCTTGCACAATATCTGTGCAAGTAGGCTCACTGGGGGGAACGCATACTTGCGCAGCCCCAGGGGTCAGCTGTGTGCCAGGGCATCTGTGCCAAGGAGAGCCTCGGTCAGAGAGTAGCAAAGTGGGCAGTGGGAGGATTCTGGGGAAGCAAACAGGTCTACCTGTGCTTGCCGAATTGACTCCAGATCAGCTGGACCACCTGAGGGTGGAGTCTCCACTCTCTCCTGAGCATAACCTGTCGCGACAGCTGTGCTGTTGAGGTTGCCCAGGATGTGGGTGGCTTGCAGCGACTTGAACCACTGCGGACTCCAAAGGAGGAGACAACGGGCGAGTTGTGACATTCGACGAGAGTGTAGGTCGCCTTGGCGGCTGATGTACACAAATGTCGCTGTGTTGTCCATCCGGATCACGGCAATAGCCTCCTCAAGGCAAGTAGTACCGTCAGCAACTCGAGGCAGTTGACATGACAACGCAGTTGCGGGCCGGTCCGAGGGCCGACGACTGAGTGCATGTTGCACATGACACCCCAGCCACGCTGGGAGGCATATGTCGTAACCACGACGTGCCTGGGGACCTGGCCTATGGGAGCTCCTGCCCATAGAAAAACTAGGTCTGACCAGGGGCTGAATAGACGGCGACAAGCCTGCGTGACGAGGACGCGGTGTGTGCCGTGGCGCCATGCTTGTCTCTCGACTTGGGCCTGTAGCCAGTGCTGAAGTGGACTCATATGCATCAACCCAAGCGGTGTGACTGTCTCTAAGGATATGCCCAGGAGCCTCTGAAAGGATTTCAGTGGGACCAACGTGTTCTGTCTGAACACATGCAGACAGTCAAGCACTGACTGCGCGCGCTCGTTGGTGAGGCGCCGTCATTGAGACCGAGTCTACTCCATACCGAGAAAAGAGATGCTCTGAAACGGGGTGAGCTTGCTCTTTTCCCAGTTGACTTGAAGCCCCAAGCAGCTGAGGTGACTGAGCACCAGGTCCCTGTGCACACACAAAATGTCCCGCGAGTGAGCTAGGATTAGCCAGTCGTCGAGATAGTTGAGGATGTGGATTCCCACTTCCCTTAGCGGGGCAAGGGCTGCCTCTGCGACTTTCGTAAAGGCGTGAGGGGACAAGGACAGGCTGAAGGGGGGGACTTTGTACTGATTTGTACTGCCTGACCCTCAAAGGCAAACCGGAGAAAGGGTCTGTGTCAAGGATGAATCAAGACATGGAAGTACGCGTCCTTCAGATCTACCGCCGTGAACCAATCCTGATGCCAGACGCTCGCTAAAATGTGTTTCTGCGTGAGCATCTCGGTGGGAGTCTGTGCAGAGCCCGGTTCAGAACTCGCAGGTCTAGGATTGGCCGCAACCCGCCGCCTTTTTTAGGTATGATGAAGTAGGGGCTGTAAAACCCCTTCTTCACCTCGGCTGGAGGGACAGGCTCTATCGCGTCCTTTCGTAGAAGGGAGACGATCTCAGCACACAAGCCAGCGGCGTTCTCGCCTCTCACTGCAGTGGAGCAGATGCCGTTGAACCTGGACGGGGGCTTGGCGAACTTAATCGCGTAGCCGAGTCAGATTGTCCTGATCAACCAGCCTACTGGGGCGGGCTGTGGCGGAGCCAGTGTTGCTGCCATAGAGGGATGCCCTTGGCGACAAACAGACGGAGGTGCGAGACATTGCGTCGCACCGGGGACGGATGTGTTGAATGGTCCCATCTGCCTTTTAACCACTGAGGATTGCTGGGCAAAATCCTCTATGGTGCCACCCAATTGGCATAACTGGTTCGACCATGTTGGGGCAAAGGTGGCACTCCTGGACCACTAAGGTGGACATCGTCTGCCCGAGAGACCACGGCGTGACCATCATCGCTCGGAGGGCGAGACCAGTCACTGAGCATAGCTCCTGCATAAATCTTGGGTCAGAACTACCCTCGTGCTGTTCTTTGAGCGCCACGGCTTGGTGCACTTGCAGGAGAGCCGTGGCTTGCAGGGCGGAGGTGGCCTGTCCAGTGGCCTGTTCAGTCGTGAGCGACGACGTAAACCCACGGGACCTGGACGGGACACTCGGACGACTCAGGACGACAAGTGCACCGTGATCGCCTTACCAACCTGGGGAGTCACCGAGCACCCCCTGGCAGCCCCACCGTCGAGGGTAGTGAGAGAGGACGAGCCCGCGAACCGAGTCCGGGCAGTAAAAGGTGTCCACCACGATCGCGTGAGCTCATCATGCACCTCCGGGAAGAAAGGTACGGGGTGGGACTCGGCCGTAAGCGGCACTCGGAGCCCTGGGACCGATCACCGGGCCGCAAGGGTTCAGGGGGGAGCGGAGGATTACACTCCATCCCAACGCTCGCAGCCGCCCGGGCAAGCATGGCCATCAGCTGTGCATGGCAACAGGCTGAACCAACCCACTCTCTGATGCTGTAATCGAAAGCTCATCCACTTCGCGACCGCGATCTCGCCCTGAGACGAGCCTGCAGTCACATCGCAAACTCGCTGGGGCAAACGAGCGTGCTGGGGAATGGGAGATCCGTGGGATTTCCCGTCAGAGAAGCTCCCATTGAAATCCCCAAATCGCCCCCAGTGCTAACTGATCCCGCCTCATACCCGTGGGCAGAAGGACCGATTCGGGGAGCCGCTGGAGTGGCTTTCCCTCATACGAAAGAAAGCCGCGACCGCAACGTTGCCATAATCATGCCCTCGCAGTGAGAGCATGATCCATCCACAAGCGCTGTCCCTGCGTGGGCAGTGCCCAACACGAGAGGCAGCAATAGTGGCCGTGGGAAGCAGAGAGGTAACGATCGCAACCAGGAAACATACACAAATGAAAAAGGCATCTTGAAAAAGACGTTTTTCGTTTGCACCACTCTTTTAGAGGAAATTCAACTCTTTTATGTGTTTATATATATATATATATATGTTTGTATGTATACGTAGGTATAAATATATATATATATAAACAAAGTTGTTCACTCAGTAGTTTTGTGCTGCTGAAGCGCCCAGGGGTATTTGCTCAGCACAACCGTGGTGTGCGAGGGGAAGGACTGCTGGAATACGCCGTAGATCCAACAGCGTAGAGAGATGAATGGAGGCGGCAGAGAAATTCAGCTCTGTGAACTTGCTCGCTCTGCTCCGAAGAAGATATCTGATGTGTGTTTACAGCATCACTTCTTTTATACCCGTATGTCTGAGGGAGTGGCATGCAAATTCCACACTGCAATTTCCATTGGCCTTTCTCAAGATCAGAGATGTCTGGGCTCCGCAGGAGTGACCCCTAGTGTCAACTCATCAACACAACATCGAGTGTCACTCTTTTTATCGATTTATCCAAAGCTTTTGATACCATAGATCATGAAATATTGAAGCAGAGGCTTCTTAGATTAGGTTTATCAGTGAACACTGTTGGATGGTTTGTTAATTATCTATCAGGCAGAACTCAATTTATAAATATTGGTGCTATCACTTCCAGTATTTTGAATGTAACAAAAGGAATACCACAGGGATCAGTCCTTGGGCCATTATTATTTATATTATATATTAATAATAATATTGGGATTAATATCACACATTCATATTTTCTTTTATACGCTGACGACATCATAATTTACTCCTCTGCAAAAATGCTGGATCAGGCTCTGAGTCATCTTCAATTTGATTTGAATGTAGTGCAGCATATATTGAAGAATTTGAAACTTGTTTTGAGTGCAGAGGAATCTAAACTTATGATGTTTTCAAATAGAAAGTCTACACTCTCAAATTCATGCTCAATTACTATTCTTCAAGGTTTGGTGATCGAAATAGTTTCTAAATATAAATATTTGGGATTTTTAATTGATGATTACCTCTCTTTTGGGCCTTATGTTCAGCATCTTGTGAAGAAACTAAAGTTGAAATTGGGGCTTTTTCTACTGAGTGAAGTCCTGTCTTTCTTCTGAAGCAAGGCGGAGATTGGTAGATTCTACTTTCATGTCAGTGTTGGATTATTGTGATATTATTTATATGGTGCCTAAGCATTGTTTACAGGCATTGGATTCTGTTTATCATGGAGCATTAAGGTTTATTACTAATTAAAAAGCCCTTACTCATTGTTCACTGTACTCTCGGGTTGGATGGCCCGTATTGTCATCACGTAGACTTAAGCACTGGTACATATTTATATATAAAATTATTTTGGGTTTGCTTCCCTCGTATTTACAGCAGTATATCATTCAAAAAGGTGTAAAGAATTATGGTCTTCGTTCAATTTTATTGTTATCTTTTAAATATCCTGTTATGCTGCTCCATTTGATTAGAACCAGTTACAAGATGAATTTTGTTTTAAAGAGTTGGTCTCTCTCAGTGAATTTAAGGGTATTTTAAATTATTTGGTTTCGGATTTATCTGATTGTAATTGTTTTAAGTAATATGTGCACATTTTTTTTATATGCAAATAATGTATTTTTTTTTTATGTTTAAAGTCTTTAGTCCAATCTTCTTTTGGTTTTAACTAAGTGTGCTTCCTGTCTTGGCCAGGACCCTGTTGTAAAAGAGATTTTAATGCTCAAGAGTTTTTATTTCCTGGTTATATAAAGGTTAAAAAAATATATATAAAAACTTTACACACACTCATGCCATCCCAGATATATATGACTTGCTTTCTTCTGCAGAACACATACAAAGATTTTTAGAAGAATATCTCAGCCCTGTAGTTCCATACAATGCAAGTGAATGGTGTCTTCTGAAGTGATCCAGTTGGTTTTAAGTGAGAACAGACCAATATGTAACTCCTTTTTCTCTTTACATTTTGTTATTGCAGTCTCGAGGCAGGATCATGATTTCAAGCTTGATTACACTTCCAAGCTCTTGACACATTCAGAGTGCTATATGGTGCTATATTAAGTGTAATTGAGCTTGAAATCATGGACGCATGCCAATGAGACTGCTGTCAAGATGTACAGAGATGAAAGGAGTTATATTTTGGTCTGCTCTCACCACAAACCAACTAGACCACTTCAGAAGACATTGATTAAACCACTGGAGTCTTATGGATTAATTTATGCTGACTTTATATCCTTTTTGGAGCTTTTGGAGTTCATCGCAACCATTCACTTGCATTATATGGACCTACAGAGATTAGATATTCTTCTTAAAAATCTTCTTTTGTGTTCTGCAAAAGAAAAGAAGCAATACTCATCAAGGATGGCAAGAAGGTGAGTAAATAATTAAAGAATTGTATTTTTTAGGTAAGCTAACCCTTTAATAAAGCAAACTCAGTGATCATTTTGTTTTCAGTTTCAACTAAAAATGTTCCATAAACTGGCAGTGACTTATCAAGTTAAGTCCATTTTATTTGAATAGCGCCTTCCACAACACACATCCTTCCAAAGCATCTTTACAAAAAATCATGCTTTAACAGAAAATGAAACTGTAATATCTATACTGTCTTAGAGTCATCATTGTGTCGTTTGATCAAATACGATTGTGAATTGAGTTTAAAAATAAGTAATTAAAAAATTATTAGAGACCTAGTGAGCAAGCCGAAGGCGACTGTGGCAAAGAACACAAAACTCCATAAGATGTAGATTAATGGAGAAAAATAACCTTGGGAGAAACCAGAGTCACTGTGGGGGCCAGTTTTCCTCTGGCTAACATCATGAATATAATATAAATATTACTTATGTATAGTTAAAGTCATGGTTTAAAATTATTAAACTAAGTAAGTGTTAAGGGTCAGTGTTTAAACATCGATTTTGTTTGAAGTGGTAAGATTAATGACCAATGTCTTTTAAGTCCATCCTGGATTAACTGCAGAAGTTCACATAGATGCAAGGGTTAGGGTTAGGGTTATTATTAAATTGATATGGCACAGTAATTAAAATCTACTCTACGAGCTTCTATCAGTTACTAAATCATGTACTGTAGGATATCATACACAGGACAAAGACAAATCACATGTGACTCACCACTGTCATGTTCAGAAGCATTTTCACAATGAGAGTGGCATTATTGTTTACAATGGAGTATTTTTGGCTGTTTTGTGCAGGATCAATCTTATTCACTTCCCATTTAATTTCTCCCACAACAGACTGGTCACAGTTCAGCATCACTGTTTGGGAAGGATACAATTTATCTGTGGTTTTGTACAGTGTTCTTTCTTCTGAAAGTAAAAACAGTACAGACTGTAACATTAAACATCTACAGTACATAAGTTACAAAATAACTATAATAGGCCAAGTAAATATGAATGTTGAAATATTCACTACTTACCACTTTGAGCAAAAGCATTTTGAGTTACAAAGATTCCTTTATTCCTGAGAATGTCGGAAACCCGTGCATTTACTGATGAAAAATCAGGGCTTTTGGTTGTTGAATTAATTGTGAAGTCTGCTATAATGCTACCAGCCCTACCAGAGCAAAACACAAACCACACCAAAGAGAAAACACTGTATTTATTATAAATAATAATAATAAAAAAAAAAACAGTAATAGAAGGGGGACTTTTAACCACAAATTATGCACCTTATTCATATGATGCAGCAGAAAAACAATTGCACAACAATCTTGAAAAAAGTGTCTTTGATCTTGTGTTTTCTATATAGATATCTATGCTGTTGAAGTCTAATTAGCTAGCGAAGTGGATTTACAGATTGTAGAACTGCCAGTTTTCATTAGTACTTTAAAGTGTCCAGGGTTTATTACTCAGCGACCACTTTATTAGGTACACTTTTACACCTATTCATGAGATTATCTAATCAGCCAATCGTGTGGCAGCAGTGCAATGCACACAATCACGCAGATACAGGTAAGGAGCTTCAATGTTCACAGAACCCATCGGAATGGGGAATAAATGTGATCTCAGTGATTGACCGTGGTATGTTTTTTTTTTTAATAACATTTTATGAAATTTGGTTTTAATATTTAGTAATTATCCATGGTTTGCATTGTTATTGTTCTGCACCTATGCCCCCATCTTTTTAATTACATTGAGGACCACAGTGGAAATTAGCCTTTGGCTTTATTGAGTTTATCCTCAACAGAATTTTAAACTGTACGGGATGTTTTGTGTTTATCATTCTTGTACATTTTGTACAGCTTGTCATATAAATCAAATCAAATCAAAAACCTTGAGGCGAAAGGACTACAACAGCAGAAGACAGCATCGGGTTCCAATTCTGTCAACCAAGAACAGAAAGCGGAGTCTGCAGTGGGCACAGGCTCACCAAAATTGGAAAGTTAGAGATTGGAAAAACATAGTCTGGTCTGATGAATCTCGATTTCTGCTGAGGTACACAGATGGTAGGTCCACTGCAGCCTAAGCTTTCTGAAATCACTGGGATCATATTTTCCCCATTCTAGTTATTAATATTTTTATTGATTCCATGCACAAAAAACAATAAACACAACATAAAATATGGAATTAATTATACAAGTTAAACCCCTCAATCATCCTCCTTTCATATCTCGGCTGCTAATGGTTCCAGGGCAAGACAGAACAATAATGGGGAAAGAGGACATAAGAGGACATTCGGAGTAAATTAATCTGAAATTAATCCATTTGTTTGTACTGCTGTTTGTACTGCTGCTACAGGGTGTCTATAAAGTAACTTAATCCATCCAATAAAAGTATGTTGGAGTGGTGGTGGCGTAGTGGGCTAAAACACATAACTGTTAATCAGAAGGTTGCTGGTTCGATCCCCACAGCCACCACCATTGTGTCCTTGAGCAAGGCAATTAACTCCAGGTTGCTCCGGGGGGGATTGTCCCTGTAATAAGTGCACTGTAAGTCGCTTTGTATAAAAGCGTCTGCCAAATGCATAAATGTAAATGTATTTCTGAACCCATATATTTCCAAAATCTTTAAAAGATAATCCCATTCTACCATATCAAACTCCTTTTCGGCGTCAAGTGAGATGGCCACGACTGGAGTCTGATCATTCGCCACTGACCACATGATATTGATGAGACGCCTAATGTTGTCAGAAGAGCTGTGGCCCAGAATAAACCCCACATGATCTATATGTATAAGACATGTCATAACGTTACTTAATCGGTTAGCCATAATTGTTTACAAAATTTTTACACCTAACTGGATCAGGGAAATTGGACAGTAACTCGCTTGGATCTTTGTCCTTTTTAAGAATCAGTCTGATCCGGGTTTGTGTCATGGATGTTGGAAGCTTTCCATTCTTTAATGATTCCGTATAATCTTCTAACAAAATTGGAGCCATTTCTGTAGCATAAGATCTATAAAATTCAGCATCAAAGCCATCAGCGCCAGAGCCATGCCAGTTGACAGGGCCTTAATTACCTTGTCAAGCTCCACCAAGTTTATCTCAGAGTCAAAATAATTGTTTTGCTCAGCCATCAATTTAGGGAGTTCTAATAGTTCCACAAAGTTTCTAATATCTTTATCAGTAGAAGACGTGGAACTATAAAGATCAAGATTGAACTCTTTAAAGGCATTATTAATATCAATGGCTGAGGTAAAAATATATATATAAAATTATATTCCCTTCCAACTCCACAAGTTCTCGTGCTTTGTATTTTTTAGTGAATGAGGCATACTGTATGATCCAACCCCCAAGAACCACCTTAAGTGCCTCCCAAGCCACGACAACAGAGGATACGGAGGACCAGTTAGTCTCCATATAAACATTGATTTCAGTCTTTAACATTTGTTGGAAATCAGGAGTTTGCAAAAGGGCCGCATTAAAGCACCTACCATACAAATAATTTTTCTCCGTATGTGGCAACATCTCTAAACTCACCACGGCATGATCTGAGACTAAGATGTTTCTAATTGAGCAATCCACAACTGATGAAATGAGGGACTTAGATAATAAAAAAAAAATATTCTAGAATAAATCTTATGGACTGATGAAAAAAATGTATAGTCCCTACCAGATGTGGTCAAAAGTCAACTCAAAGGGTCCATGCACGCATACGAGAACTCCCGCAACAACTTTGCCATCAGATTGCTTGGTGCTTCTATACAAATTACATAACAGAAAATACTTTGTAAAACAAACTCCAGCCAATAGAAGGCATAAGAGCAAAGAACACGCAGATTCATCCACTGCTGTCCAGAAGGTATGTTCCTCCACAAAACAAACTCCAACCGCTAGGTGGAACCAGCACAAAAAGAAACAAAACGTCCTGGTTCCTCAGACGTCCAGGCGTCCTGGTTCCTCAGACGGTGAAGTGTATATTTAACGAGTCGAGTTGACTCAGAGGCCACACAAGAAACATACCATGATTTCCTCAGTCCATCAACTCTATAAAAGACATCGCTTGTTGTAGGCATGTAGATATTTTTGTCATCATTATCACTGGCCGGGAACTTCAGTGTAAAAGCAATCTTCCTTCAATGCAAAAGTTTCTTGAATGAGTGTCAGAGTGTCAACAAACTCCAGCCGCTAGATGGAACAAACACAAAAAGAAACAAAAAAAAATGGTGCCCAGCTTCCTCAGACAGCCAGAGACACCAAATGGCTTAGTTACTCCAATGTTTTTATGAAGGAAAAACATTGCAGTGCTTGTTTGGGGCATTAAAATACATTACGGCCATCCTAAGTATTTATACTCAGTTTGGCCGGGAACATCAGTGCAAAAGTGTTCCTTAAATTGATCACGTTTCTCTCGTCGAATTCGCAAAGTCTGGGAACAAGAAAATGTTGTGATTCTTCCAAGAAAGCTTTCCTTTGGGGCCTGTCTCCCTCAAAGGAATCTCCGTGCCGGAATCCTATGAGCTCGCTCGATTTCCAGCTTATGGGCTTTTATGTCGAGTAGACTCTGGAAGAGATTGTCAAGGAATTTCACCATATCTCTGCCCTCTACATGCTTAGTGTTATTCCTGCAGCTCCTATTCTCAATATCTTCAAGTTTTACAAGAACGTGTTGGTTCTTGTAAAATAATTCCCTCTCCGATGACTCCAGATAATCAATCTGCTTCTCAATATCTGCCACTCATGTAACCAACAATTTTGTTTCCATCGCCACAATCGATCGCCGTATTACAGCGAGATCTTCTAATTCAGCAACAATTTACGTCAGCATCACAAACATGTTGAACAGTTGACGCTGGATTTCTTCTCCAGCTGCACAGTTCAAATCGAGTCAGCAGGCCCGTCAGAGGTTTCAGCTTGAGCAAGTAAGTATCTCCAGAGCCTAAGGATTTTGACTTTTTTTACATATTTACTTTAAAGAGCAAATATGTAGCAGGGTGTATCAAACCTCACTGGATATAAGACAAAAATAACTAAAAACTAGCTCAGAGCTCGTCCTCTACACGTCCGCTTCCCGCATGGCGTCCCATTTTCCCCATTCTGATGGGTGATGTGAACATTAACTGAAGCGCCAGGTCCTTATCAGCATATTTTAATAAATTGCACTGCTCCCCCACAATTGGCTGATATAATCACATGAATACTTAGATGTACAGGTGTACCTAATAAAGTGGTCAGTGAGAGTACATGTGAAAGTGTACGTTTTATTTTATATTACGTTCACAACTGTTTTAGTCACATTTAAGCCTTTTAAAAATGGTGACGAATGGGGTGACAAATATATTTTTTAAAGTAAAAATGTAATTTTGTTTAATACCATGTGAAATAATACGAGTTGTCACTGATTGAAATTTCATGTCAACTTCACATTTTAACACAAATTATTAACAAATTAATACCTAAACAATTAAGCAGAATTACATGAATAACAATTAAAAGCTTCTTTCATGAAAAAGTGTGTTATGTCATAACTGTCTGAATGTGATCAGCCAGGTCCAATTTACCTCTGCAGGTGTAAGAAAAATGTACATTTACAGTGACAGCAAAACACCTCACTAGCATTTTCACATAGCAAAGGGGTGGTGCATAATCACACCATCAACTCAAATACTTTCTGTGCTCCCACACGTAATCCATTTTAAACAACTTTTCTCAGCCCATTTACATGCACCCATATGCTGATTACTCTCTAAAATCAGCTTATTTAAAAATCTGACTAGGCAAGGAATCTGTATTAAGTTCCTAAGGAACTTAATATTCCTTATTGTATTATATGAAATTTGAAATGATCACATTATTCTCTACTTTGGATGTCAAACCATGAAGAGGTAAGAACACCGGGTAAGGTGATTACATGACACGCAAATCAGCTTAATGGGCAAAGATCTACCTGTGGTGATTGGGTTATTTATAAGCTGTTTATGCTTTTATGCCAATAAAGGAACACAGCTCATTGCGTTTACATGACCGCACGTGTTGTCAGCTTATTAAGCAGAATCGGTGTAAGAACGTGCATGTAAATGCACATTAATATAATCTGGAAGTTCAGAGACAAAACACAATAAGGTAATTGAGTGAGAATTTTAGATTGTAGACCATACCTGAAGTTAGTGACATTTGCAGATACATTAATGTAGCCAAGTAGATTAGAGTAACCTTCGTTAATCTGTAAAACACAAAAGTACCCAGTGAAGTTTGTAAAGCCTATAATACATGAATACATATTTAAAACAGGGCATAGTTTTCAAGAAAGAATTACTAGGTAGTCATGAAGACTAAATCGGAGCAGACAGAAAATTATCTTTCTTAGGACCACATTACTGCAATTAAAGGAACAGTTCACCCAAAAATAAAAAATTCTCTCATTATTTACTTACCCTGATGCCATTCCAGATCTGTATGACTGTCTTTCTTCATCAGAACACAATGAAGATTTTTAGAAGAAGATAGAGCTCTGTCAGGTCCTTATAATGAAAGTACATGGGTGCCAGCACTTTGACAGCCCAAAAGTCATATTCAGGCAGCATTAAAGTAATCCTCACGACTCCAGTTGGTCTATGAATGTCTTTTGAAGCAAATCGAAATATTAATATATAAATATATAATTAAAACATTTGATTTTAAAAAGCGCATCCAACCAGCAGCTGACGCCATCACGTAGCAGCTGCGTGATGTAAGCGCATCGGCGAGTTCATGCGAGAATTCGGAAGCGGCAATAGTCTACAACAGAAGAACGAATGCCACACGAGAGTTCAGTCATTTCAAACAGCATCAGAGCCCTGGACGGAAGCACAAATTTAAAGTTAAAAACGTTTTAATTATCAATTTGTTTCTTACATAAACCTATCGATTTGCTTCAGAAGACATTCATTGATCGACTGGTGTCGCATGGATTACTTTTATGCTGCCTAAATGTGACTTTTGGACTGTCAAAGTGCTGGCACCTGTGTATTTGCATTGTAAGGACCTGACAGACCTCTATTTTATTCTAAGAATCTCCATTTGTGTTCTGCTGAAGAAAGACATATCTGAGAAATTTTTATTTTATTTACTAATTCATTTACCTATAAGACCTTGAGCTTGAAAATTACTTTGAATTTTCTTATGAATATTTTCTCAAATACTGAACCAATCCTCATAAATTATATACAGTTTGAAAGCCTAAAAGTCTCAAGAATCAATCTATGCTGTCCATTAAAAAAAACATGATCAAAGACTACTTTAGTCAAAGTTTAGCATTTTGTTTGATTTGTTTGATGTTATTTTTTGTCAGTTTTGCATACCTGAAATTAGTAGAATAACAATAACACACACAAGATGAATGTGTGTGTTCAGCATTGTAGATGTCTTATGGTCTCAAGAATTCATTTTGGTGTGTGTGTTCTGCATTGTGGCTGATTTATTTATTGACAAATTGTATGTTTGTGTGTGTGTGTGTGTGTGTGTGTGTGTGTGTGTGCACGTGTGTGTTTGATTTTATATAATAAAAAATGACAAAACAATCTGTGATTTTTTTTTTTTTTTTTCCCATTCATTTCCTATTGTGGTCATTTTGGACTGGGAACAGTACAAGTGTAACTTTCTTTTTTTCTTTCTTTTTTTCGAATCAACTATCAAGCATGTTCAGATATCAAATGGACTAAAAGTCACCAAGTTTCATACCTGTCAGAAAAGGAGGAGGGGTAGGAGTAGGGCAGTAGGGCTAAAAAGATTAGCCATGTTATCGACAACGTTGACAATAAAAAATTGTCGACAAACATTTATCGCTCCGCAGAAGCAAAACTTGCATGTCGAGCTTCTTTAAAGGAAACACCCCTGCATTACATCTTTAATGCAGTTATATTTAATGTGTTATAGCTTTATTTAAGTTCAAACAATAAGGAAGAAAGCCATGTAAATAACTACAAACATTGTAGTTTTGTACACCCGCAGCACTAATTTAATTCCATACCCGACTGGACCCATTTAACATAAAGACAGCGATCCGAACCACACCTGCTTTAAAATCTACTATATCAGGTAGACAAAAATTGTTTATTTGCTCACATCACAAACAATCAAACTAACATTAGGCACTCTTGAGTTAGAGCATTTAAGAAACATATACATGTCGCCTAACGTTGTAGTGACAATCAACAGAAAAAAAGATGAGAAAATGAACATTATTTGACATTTTATATATTATTTGACCCACAGTCTGCCTGTGCCTATTGATTCTCAACCCACATCCGCACTGTAAATGACAATATAAATATTGTGTCCACTGGCTGCATCAAATATTAGCTGTTCACCCTGGATGGACCTGCCCAAGTGCAAGACTCCATTTAAGAATCTGTCATTTAATTATTATAATGTTTTAAACAGACCGCTGATGTAGAGATTTACATTGAATAAAAAATTACCAGGGAAGTAAATAATTTAGAATTATCAAGTTTTTCTAATGCCTGATAGAAAAGTATCAACCTTTGTAGAGCAAAACTTAAGGCAATTGCAGAATAGTCCCATCAGTCACATATATTTCAGAAGATTGAGCATTTTGCAGAATGAGTACACAACTATTTCTGGGCTTAAAGATACAAAAACAAAATCAATGCTGAACATTGTATCTCAAAAGCAGTGCAATATGCCCCCCATGCACTACTTAAAGCCAGATGTGTCCCCTGTACCAAAATAATTGCCCACACCTGTTATAAAAGCTTAAATAAGCTTAGTTAGAACTGCACATACTTGTACAGACTCATTGCATGTGGTCAAGAGCTAAAATTAATCAGGCATTCGTCATTTAGAGGGGTCATAACATGAGAAAACTAATATTAATGTTTTTGTTTTTTTTTAATAAAAAATATACTGTAACTTTCATAACTGAAAAAAAAATTTCACTCCAAAAAGACCATTTACATAAACCAAGATTGAAAAAAATACACACAAATACAAATCCTTACAGTCCTGATGTCTGCCAATGTAATTCATTAACACAAACACATAAATTTACAGCACATGCCAATGATGCCTACTTGGTGTGAGAAAAGCCAAAGCTCAGCCAAAACCCACAGCCTGTGAGGCATGTGCAACAAAGTGCTGTTACTCTCACAGGCAAAGAGGATTTTAGAAGTCTTAAAGGCACAGCAGCATGAATGGCATGTTTATTAGGGTTAAAGAGTGATGAGAATGATCAAGAAATAAATGGCTGTTATTGGGGAATATTATTCGAAAATTAAGTGGGCCTTAATGTATAATATAAAGACTATGACATGACCCATTTAAAGTTTATTTTCAAGCTAAATAAAGTAAATATATAAATAAAAATCTTTAATACATGAAATACTCACTGATGACTCAATTGTTCCTGCAAGATCTTTGTAATTCTGGTCATTAGGGTTGGTGAGACTGAGATCAAATGTTTTTACTATTGCCAGTGACATTCCAATAACTGTAAAGAAAATGCTTTATGTGTGCATCAACAGGTGTAAGTAACAATCCTCAATACTAATACCAGGTGTCTGATTCTCACAATCTATTTATATCTAAAAACCTTGACACAATGCTAACAAAATGGACAACACACACACGCGTATAGGCTACAAGTGTATACGTCGGACAAATTACAATTGCAATTAAGCATCCCTATTCCCTGCTCACTCTATTTGGATTTCACCCACTGTATACCAAAAACAACAATACACCATAATTACGTGTTAAAAAAATATATATTTAAATTTGTTAGATTTGGTGAAACACTTGTCACGATTACCTGTCGTCTGCCCTGTGTTCTCTGTCGCACTATCACGTTTATGTCATGTTTCCTTGTCTGCTCCGTGTTTTCCACTTCACCCGTCACCGTTCGCGCTCCATGTCGTGTTTTCCTTGTTGTTCGCCCCGTGTTTCACTGTCCTTGTCAAAACTACAATTCCCACAATTCCTGGCCTCTCTCACTGCCTGCACTCTTCATTGTTCTCACCTGTGTCTCGTTTAGTCTTCATTGTGTTTGTGTATTTAACCTGGTCTGTTTCTCCTTTCCCCTGTCGGTCTTTGTTGTAAGTAGATGCCTGTTTCCCATGCTTCCATCATCGTGTTCACCATAGTTATCCCCGTGTATGCCTTCCGTGTTATGTTAACCCTTTGTTTACCTTTCGTGTTTTGTTTACCTTTTCCCATCGTGGATGTTTCTTTTGTTGGTGTTCTTTTGTGTTGCCGTTATTATTAATAAAACCTGCTGCATTTAGATCCTCGTCCTGACTCTACCTTCACCGTCATTCGTGACAACACTGGTGTCAAAATGTTGAGGTCCTGTAGCCTACTTAAAAAGTTAACTTTTTCGATTCTAGTAATTATAATCATTTTCAACAGACATCTAACATGTATCATACATACCTTTTTGTGTTGTTTCTACATTTGTCACTGAAAAATATTTTGAGCAAAATAAATACATAAAACAAAAAAAAAATTAAATAAAAAAAGTGTTTCATTGCATTTCTATGATTTATTTTTTGCATATACAAAAATGTTTTGCAATGGCAGACTGTTACAAGTCACAATAGAGAAGACTTCTTCTTCATCTTTCTAAAATTTTATTTTCTGAACATGCAAAACAACAAATCCAAAGATTAAATATGAATATTATATACTTATGAAGCCAATAACTAAATTTAAGTTTCAAAAACAAAGAGCTGTTTGCAACATAATTATGTGTCAAAGTATACGGATACTTCACACTGATACCAATAATCCACAAACATCAAACATTTACATTTTTTAGCTATATTTAAGACTTTGCTTAATATATAGTACATACCTGTTTGTGGTGTTGTTATTAGCATTGTAGAACATATAAGAAAAATAAAGAAAGAAATTATGAGAAGACAAGCTTGAGTCTTGATGTGTGTGTCATTAGAAATTATAAACCTCAAATTGAATCTCTGGTTTCTTACACACAGACACACAAAAAAGAGCAGTTTGATACCAGACACAATTGAGCAGAGAAGACAAACACATCTAGTATGTTTGAATTTTTGCATTGTATATTTTTAAACTGGACAAAGCTGAACACTCAATTAAACAATTAACTAATTGCAACATAATTGTGTGTAAAACTGGTACTTCATATATTTTAGATTAGACTTTTTGTACACACCTGTTCGGGCTGTTTCTATTGGCACAGTAAAATATATAAGCAACAGCAGCAACAACAACAACACACACACACAATTGTAGTGAAAAACTCATGTGAAGTATGAGTCTCTACTAACTGTAGATGATGTTACATGTGCATTGTTTACATGTGCATTTTATCAGTCTAATTCTATAATAGATTTCTATGAACAGTTAATGTGTTTGCTGAATATTGTCATGCAAATACATTTTAAATAAATTTGCATTATTTGTTGTACTGCACTGATCTTTAATAGCCTACCTACAACTGAATATTTTCTTCTAAATGCATTTTATATTGTTTTCTAATTTCAAATGTAATACATTTTTGAATTGCATATATTTCCTTGGTAAAACTTTATATTAAGGCACGCTTTGGAAATTGTTTCTAAAGGGATTCATTAAAGGGATAGTTCACCCAAAATGTTTTATTATCTCATCATTTACTTACACTTATGCCCATTTCATATTGCAAGCGTGAGCAAGGCTTGAACAGAGCGTATTTAATTTGCCGTCCATAATAACAGATTAGAGCATTCACATCGGTGGTGTGAGTTGCTCATCAGAATTACGTGTGAACATCGCGAGAGCTGTAGTGCAGCGTGGGTTTCAGCTCTGATGCCGGGTTCACGCATCCTCCGTAAGCGGCGCGTGTGTGGGGCGGTCGTGTTTGACGTTCAAAATGGCTGCGTCTCTTCTTCAAGAAACAGCAGCACCTCTGCACAGAAAATAAAGTTATCTATGGGGTCATACACCACATTTTTTCTTTAATAATTTCATAATAGGCTGAGGTTAATACTGCTTTAAGCAGGCACACTTGGTTGTGATAGGCTAATGTTGTGTCTATAACAATATAGACCGAACATTAGCCAGTACACCTATATACACACAATGGCAAAAGGTCAGTCAGTTTATTAATACTTATCTTTATTAAGCTATTTTATTGAGTTTACTTGCTTGCAGACATATCAATTGTAATGTACTATAGGTTCAGTTTGAATCATTTTAATTTGCTTTTGTGTCTTTTCTATCATCTCCTGATTATTTTAGTGTTGTACTGCACCCAGTGCCACTGAAACTATCCATCACTCCTGTGTCTGGGACACTTCTGGGATGCGTCACCTTGCGACTCATGCTTGCAGTGGGAAAGGTGTAATCTGTTAATATGGGTGCTGAAATAAAAACACACCGCTCGCGCCCACAGAGGATGTGTGAACCCAGCGTGCGTCTAATTTTGCAAGTGACAGCACACTGTTGATGGACAAAATGAATGTGATTTGACACCAAAAGTGCATAATGCCCAGAATAAGCATTTATTAGTAATCTAGTGTACTTTCATATTAATTAAAGCATGTTAGAAAAAAAAAAAAACGATATTGCCAACCAATGGCTGAATTTAACTAATTATAAATACTTATTTATTGACTATTTTCTAAAGCTGATTAATTGATCCAATTACAGTGATCATCTTTGTTTGTTGTGCAAAGGACCTAGTTTATCCACTGAATGATGATGTTTGTGAGCTTATTGGGTTGGCTGCCATTACATGAAACAATTACGGCAAAAATATTAACTTAATAAAATGTGCTTCATGTGGTAAAATAAAAATTGACTGGTTTAATTCATGTAGAATTTTTTTTATATGTCTGTATCAACATGCTTACAGTAGTTTACACCAGCAAAGATTATTTTAAGGTTTTGATCATTTGGAAATTGCTCCCTAGGTAACAACTGCTGTGTGCCAGGGTAAAATTAAATTTTATTTTAGCCATAAATGGAACGTCAACAAGTGATTTTAAGCCTCTGTCAGTTTGAAAGCCCTCGCGAGTCTGCAGCTGTAGTTACGATGTAGTTAAGCTGACACTTTGCTCACATCTTGTTCAAGCTAGCGATGTGAAATGGGTGTTATGCCTTCCCAGATGTGTATTACATTACATTTACATTTGGCAGATGCCTTTATCATCTTAAGGAGACAGTGGTATGAAAAGTGCCATACTACAAAGTTTCACTATCATCAGAATAGTATACAAAACAGGTTTAAGTGCAACAAGAATTACACATTTTCTTTTTTTTTTTTTGTGACTGGTTAAGTGCTCTTGGAAAAGATGTGTTTTTAGATGTTTTTTGAAGATAGAGAGTGAGTCATCTTCACGGATTGACTCAATGTGGTATGATGAAACTGAAAGTCCGGGAAAGTGTTTTGGTGCCTCTTTGTTTTGGTACGACAAGGCGATGTTCCTTAGCCGATCGCAGGCTTCTGGTGGGAACGTAGCTCTGCATAAATGTTTTAGGTATGCTGGAGCAGACCCAGTGACTGTTTTGTATGCCAGCATCAGGGCCTTGAATTTAATACGTGCATGAAACGGCAGCCAGTGGAGAGAGACAAAGAGTAGTGTAACATATGCTCTCTTTGGTTTATTAAAGACCAGACGTGCTGCTGCATTCTGGATAATTTGCAGAGGTCTAATTGCACATACAGGAAGGCCTGCAATGAGAGCATTACAGTAGTCCAGTCTAGTTATGACAAGTGACTGAACAAGCAGTTGTGTGGCATGTATAGAGAGGAAAAGTCTTATCTTCCTGATATTGTAGTGTAAATCTACATGATCTTGCAGTCTTTGAGATGTGGTCTGTGAAATTTATCTTGTCATCAATGGTTACCCCTAGATTTCTGACCGTTTTGGAAGGCAATACTGTAGTTGTAGATACTTTCTTTCAGCAGAACACATATGAAGATTTTTAGAAGAATGTCTCAGCTCTGTATGCCCTAACAATATAAGTAAATGGTGATCAGATCTTTGTAGCTCCAAAAATCACAGAAAAGTTATCCATATGACTTCAGAAGCAATGTGTCTTCAGAAGTGATATGTTAAGTGTTAAGTGCTTTTTTACTCTAAATCTCCTATTTTACTTTCACTTTAAATCTGAAAGCCACACGTGGTGCCTGTTTAGTTTCACTTTCACATCTGAAAGTGAAAGTGTAGATATAGGGTAAAAAATTGTTGGAATCCTCTGGAATTGTTTTAGAGGAACCGCTGTGCCTGGCTTTAACAAGGTGAGGCATTTCAGCACTGACTGCGCGCGCTCGTTGGTGAGGCGCGCTGTCATTGAGACTGAGTCTAACTCCATGCCGAGAAAAGAGATGCTCTGAACCGAGGAGAGCTTGCTCTTTTCCCAGCTGACCCGAAGCCCTAAACGGCTGAGGTGTGTGACCATCAGGTCCCTGTGTGCACACAGAAACTCTCGAGAGTGTGGTAGAATCAGGGGCGGACGCCTGGCGAATTTTTTTAAATAACCACACAAGTTTTTAGCATTTTATCTTTGCCTTAAAACACCCCAATCATAGCAGGGGGAATGCATCCTGACAGCTGAGAAGGGTACTGTCAGATACTGTTCCACCTGTGTTCAATAAGAAAGAAAGCTCATACAAGTAGGCTATCGAATACTTTTTATATATTTATATAGGAATAGATTTATAGGGATAATTTAATCTGTATAAAAAGTACTGAATGTGTACTCCCAAAAACAAGTCTTGTGCTATATGAAGAATAATATTCTGAGTGTTTTACAGTTGGTTTCATGTCTCTAGGTCAAACGGTCATTGAGTTTAATGGAATTTGAAAACATATAGAATGTAAATTTCACAAACAGAGCATTGTGTCATGAAAGGAATATTTTTAAGAACATTTTATATTTGTTGATATGTCATAATATCAAATGTTTTAATTGTTGAATTGATTTATAAGGCTAATACAATTGATATGAAAATAAAAATATATTTTAAATTCAGCTTTGTGCAAAGCTGAAAACGAATCGGTTACCTAACGTAACCTCGGTTCTCTCTAGATGAGGGAACGAGTATTGCGTAAGCTAGCTTACGCTACGGGAAAGATTCATCTTTTCTGAGATATTGAAGCCAAAAAATTATCCTTAATTTTGTATCCATTGTCAACGCAGTGCAGCAGCTGCATACCTTGAGCGGGCTAGCTAGCGAGCTCATTGGTTGCTCTGCGGCAACTGCTGCAGCCTATAGACGAACTTGAGTGAACTCGCGTCCAATGACAGGCGCCCGCGCCGTCACTGTATCAAAGCCCGCCAGAATGGGCGTGGCTAGAGTGCATATAAGCGTAAGTTCGTAGGCTGGAACCCTGGTTTTCATTGAATGAAGCGAAAGTCGCTCGTGGCGCGAGCACGGCCGGCTACGCAATACTCGTTCCCTCATCTAGAGAGAACCGAGGTTACGTTAGGTAACCGATTCGTTCTCTTACGAGAGGTTCTCTCGTATTGCGTAAGCTAGCTTACGCTACGGGAACCCATTGTCAACGCCGTGCGCGCCAAGCATCCACTGCATGAGCCCCGGGGGTGGGGGGACCCGGGGGAGCCCTTGTGAGTGGGGGAATAATATTTGGCCGGCAAGAGTGCGGGCCAGTGTGTGTGTAATACATAAGCACATAGTGGGAAGGGAAAGACAGAGCGGCGGTGCCGGTCTGTGTGGAATGTGTCCCGTCAGTGCAGCTCACCAGGGGAGCTGTAGCGTATTAAACCGCTAGTAGTTTTGCCTGCAGGGCGGGCACTTCCAGATTGTAAAATCTGACAAAGGTGGAGGGGGAAGCCCAGCCCGCTGCCACACATATGTCGTGAATGGAAATCCCGCTGGACCATGCCCACGAGGAGGCCATGCCTCTAGTGGAGTGAGCCCTAATGCCTAACGGGCATGGTAGGTCTTTTGACGCGTACGCGGCAGCAATAGCGTCCACTATCCACCTAGACAGTGTCTGTTTCGAGGCGGCGAAACCTTTGGTGCGCCCTCCGAACGAAACGAAAAGCTGCTCAGAGCGTCTGAAAGAGGCGGAGCGCGCAGTATACAATCTCAGTGCTCTGACTGGGCAAAGGAGATTGGCGTCGCGTTTGCTATCGGATGCTGGCAGCGCCGATAGAGAAATGATTTGTGCTCTGAAAGGAGTACCGATCACCTTGGGGACATAGCCGTGTCTAGGCTTTAAAATGACCTTGGAGTCACTTGGTCCAAACTCAAGACACGCAGCGCTGACAGACAGCGCGTGAAGGTCTCCCACACGTTTAACTGATGACAGGGCAGTTAGAAAAACGGTTTTGAGTGAAAGGTATTTCAAATCCACGGATTGAAGCGGTTCGAAAGGGGGGCTTTCATAGCTTCGAGAACTACAGAAAGATCCCAGATAGGAACCGATGGGGGGCGCGGATGGTTCATCCTTCTAGCTCCCCTGAGGAAGCGGATGACCAGCTCGTTTTTTCCCAGTGACTGGCCGTGCAGGGGTTCAGCGAACGCCGCGACGGCCGCCACGTACACTTTGAGCGTGGATGGGGATCTGCCCTTATCCAGCAGCTCTTGTAAAAACACGAGCAGCGACGACACCCCACATGTCCGTGGGTCCAGGTCTCTGTCGGTGCACCATTTTGAAAACACAGACCATTTGGACGCATAGAGTCTTCTCGTGGAAGGGGCTCTAGCATGTATGATAGTGTTTATTACTCCTTCTGGCAAAGCGACGGGTAGTCGTTGATCACCCACGCGTGCAGCGCCCAGCGCTCTGGGTGGGGATGCCAGATCGTGCCGCGAGCTTGAGAGAGGAGATCTGCTCTCACTGGAATGGGCCACGGGGCTGTCAGTGACAGCTGCGTAAGCTCCGGGAACCATGTCTGATTCTCCCAGCGCGGGGCTATGAGGAGCACCGAGTGACGCGTTTCCCTGATCCTCTGCATTACCTGTGGCAATAGCGAGACGGGAGGGAAGGCGTAAAGCGGGCGGTTGGGCCAGTCCTGGGCCAGCGCGTCCTCGCTTTTCGAGAAAAATACTGGGCAGTGAGAGTTCTCTTCTGACGCAAAGAGGTCTATCTCTGCTCTGCCGAATATGCTCCAGAACTTCTGGACTGTTTGAGCGTGCAGGGACCATTCCCCTGGGGAAATATTGTCTCTGGACAGTCTGTCTGGGCCGTCGTTCAGGTGGCCTGGCACGTGCGTCGCCCTCAGCGAGCGCAGGTGGCACTGGGACCAACTCAGTATGCGTTTTGTCAGATGGAAGAGGTTCCTGGATCTGACACCGCCCTGACGGTTTAGATAGGATACCACAGATCTGTTGTTCGAACGGACCAGGACGTGGTGACCCTGAATGACCGGGAGGAAGCGCACGAGCGCGTACTCGACCGCTATCATTTCCAGACAATTTATGTGAAGGAGCTTTTCCTGAACTGACCATAGGCCAAAAACCGGAGAGCCCTCGCAGACCGCGCCCCAACCCGTGTTGGACGCGTCTGTCGAGATGACTTTTCGGCGAGATACAGCTCCCATCGTCACTCCCCGCTGATACCATTCGGCCACTGCCCAGGGCTGCAGAGCTGAGATACAGGTCTGAGTCACTCTGATCGGCTGGCGGCCCGTGGCCCAAGCCCGGCGAGACGCGCGGGTGTTTAGCCAATGCTGAAGCGGGCGCATGCACAGTAAACCCAGCTGAAGTACTGCTGCGGCTGAGGCCATGTAACCTAGCATTCTCTGAAATTTTTTCAGAGGCGTGAGGCTGTTCATCTGAAAGGACGCGGCTAGTCGCTGAACATGGCGCGCGCGCTGTGTAGATAAGCGAGCCGTCATCGCCATGGAGTCTAGTTCTATTCCAAGGAAGGAAATTGCCTGACTGGGCTGTAGTGAGCTCTTGGTCCAATTGACTGCAAGACCCAAACTGTTCAGATGACTGAGGAGAACTGTCCTGTGAGACAGAAGCTCCGTATGTGACTGTGCCAAAATCAGCCAATCGTCCAAATAGTTCAGAATTCGCAAGCCCTGACTCCGCAGGGGTGCGAGCACCGCATCCATGCACTTCGTGAAAGTACGGGGTGCTAAAGACAGGCCGAACGGAAGGACGGTGTATTGATAAACCTGGCCGTCGAAGGCGAATCTCAAGAATGGCCTGTGACGGGGATTTATCTGAATCTGAAAGTAGGCATCTTTCAGATCGAGAGAAATAAACCAGTCCCCCTGGCGCACATGCGCGAGGAGTTTCCTGATTGTAAGCATTTTGAACGGTCTTTTTGCGAGCACCTTGTTCAAAACCCTGAGATCTAATATTGGTCTGAGGCCGCCGTCTTTCTTGGGGACAAGAAAATAATGGCTGTAAAACCCTGACTCGCTCAGAGAAGGTGGCACTCTCTCGATGGCCCTTTTGCACAGAAGGTTTGCTATTTCTGAACGAAGCATGCAGGCTGCTTCCGTGTTCACAGTAGTTTCGAGCCGCGCTCTGAAGCGGGGAGGGCGGCGATCGAACTGTAGCAAATAGCCCTGTTTTATTGTGCTTAACACCCATTTGGATATCCCTGGGATAGCTTTCCACGCTTTGAAGCGTAACGCTAGAGGGTGAATGGCCAAGTCGCCCTGATTGCCGCACACAGCGAGCTGAACAGAATGTGTGAGCGCGCTTACTGTGCTTATGCATGACTGCTCGCAGACAGCAGGGACAGGCTGTTCTGTGAGTGACTTCCCGATTGAGGTGAATGGGGAAAGAGTCACATCTGTTAAGTGATGCGCGAGCATAGTCACGGGCATGGGACTTACATACAGAGAGGTGTTTGCTGGCCGTGTGACAGAGCGGGCAGAGAAGGGGCGCGCGCACGGATTCGTGGGCGCGTTTATTGACTCTAACACTCGAGCTGGCTGTGCCCGCTTTATGTGAGTGGGCTCTGATAGGGACACGGGAAGTGTAATGCTTGTGTGTAGGGGTGAACACTGGATTGTGGGCACATTTTCTACACATAAGGCATGTTTGCTTTTTACAAGATTTCTTTGGGTCGCCGTGAAAACGGCATTTGAGTGCAGGCAAGCGGGCAGTATCACCGGCTTGTTGGCTGCTGAATCCACCACTGCAGTAGCCTGAGAGAAGGGGACTGACAGGGGGCGAAGCTTTGACGGTGGTCCGGCCGCGGCGGGACTGAGCCGTCGTTTCCTCAACAAAGCTAGGAGGACTTCGGTTGCTCAGGTTTCAGCGCAATCTTAGGCCGAGGCCCGCGGGGGGGCGGCGGTCTGCGGCGGCTGTCTGAGCGCGTTCTAGGGCGGCCGCCCTGTCGACGCTGAGAAGTCTGGCTTTGCTGAGCTGGGCGCTGTGAAGAGGCTCGTGCAGGAGGCTGGTCACGTGGGCGGCCTGCAGAGGAGCTAGCGCGACGAGGCAGGAAGAGATTCATGGCTTGGGTGGCTTTCTGGACTTCCGAGAAACGGTCAACAATGCCACTCACCGCGGAACCGAAGAGACCGGACGGAGAGAGTGGCGCGTTGAGGAACGTGGAGCGTTCAGCTTCTCCCATGTCGGCTAGCGTTAGCCATAGGTGTCTCTCGGTCACAGTCAGCGCGGCCATGCACTTCCCTAGGGCTTGAGCTGCAGCTTTGGTGGCGCGAAGGGCGAGATCCGTCGCGCTCCTTAGATCTGAAACAGCCTCTGGGTGCCTGCCTTTCTCATCCCACTCTCGAAGAAGGTCCGCTTGGAGGATCTGTAAGACGGCCATGGAATGCAGAGCAGATGCGGCTTGGCCGGCGGCGGCATAGGCGCGGCCAACACAGGCGGAAGTAGTTCTGCAGGCCTTAGACGGGAGCACTGGCTTAGACCGCCATCTCGCGGAGGGCGGGCAAAGTTGTGCTGCTACCGAATCCTCGAAAGGGGGGATGGAAGAGTAGCACCTCTCGGTGGCGCCGTCCACCGAAGCGAGAGAGGTGGAGACATGGGATCGGTTCCTGGCCGAGAGAGGCGCGTTCCACGATTTAGAGAGCTCGGCGTGGAGTTCCGGCAGGAAGGGAGCAGCCCGGGCCGTGGGCGCCGCGCGGCGACGGCTCTGAAGAAAGCAGCCGTCGAGTCTGTTGGGAGCCTGCTCAGTGGGAGCCTGACCACTCCTCGCTGTCCGACCATGATGGAACAGCAGCCCTTATCCTCCGCCTCGTCATCCGAGATGGCAGCAGTGCGGCCGCTCGGCGGCAACTGCGCGTCCCGGGGGGGCGGGGAGGGTGAAAGCGAGGCTCGAGGGAGAGGCTCCGGCGAGGTAGTCGCTTCTAACACCGGTTCCGGCAGCCTTTGGGAGCGGCGCTTCTTTCTGCGCGGCGAAACGAAAGGCGGCGCGGCGGCTTCGGTCTTGAGTGCTTCGAGTCGAGCCCGCAGGGTCGACATCGGAAGCTCCTCGCAGAGGTCGCATCCGCCGTCAGCGAGGGCGAGCTCTGCATGTTCCAGTCCCAGGCAGAGAGCGCAGATGAGGTGGCGGTCTCCGGCGCTGAGAGGGGCGCGGCATGAGGCGCAGGTGGTGCGAGGCATCTTTAAAAAGACGCTCGTTGCTCTTTTTGTGAAGTTCGCTGAGGAACTAGCTTGCTCTAAAAAGGATACGTCGCCGGATGGCGTAGCTCGCAGGATGGCTGAAGGTGGCGAAGACGGCCGGCTTCTTCGAGCGCTGTCCAAGCTTGCTAGATGCCCCTCGAACGGCGACGCGGCTTCTGCAGTTCAGAGATGCGAAGAGCTTCGCTGAATAGATGAAAATCAGGGTTCCAGCCTACGAACTTACGCTTATATGCACTCTAGCCACGCCCATTCTGGCGGGCTTTGATACAGTGACGGCGCGGGCGCCTCTCATTGGACGCAAGTTCACTCAAGTTCGTCTATAGGCTGCAGCAGTTGCCGCAGAGCAACCAATGAGCTCGCTAGCTAGCCCGCTCAAGGTATGCAGCTGCTGCACTGCGTTGACAATGGATACAAAATTAAGGATAATTTTTTGGCTTCAATATCTCAGAGAAGATGAATCTTTCCCGTAGCGTAAGCTAGCTTACGCAATACGAGAGAACCTCTCGTAAGAGAACCTATTCATGCATTTCCACGTTGGTTTGGAATGTCAAACGAATGTCAAATATAAAACTAACTTTACCGCACTGTCAAATGCTACACATCGAACAGTCTGTAACATACACAAAACAATTAACAAGGATACTCACACTTGTTTGTGCAACATTAATGTCGGGTCCAATGTAGTTGGCACTGCATCAACTATTAATACAAGTCTCTCTGCAAAGCCTGCTTCGAACTGTGTCTTGTTTGTGAAAGAATCATCGGCAAAATGAAGCGAGCAAACAAACACGATTACGCGATCCGGGACTTCATTAAAAATAAACATAAGCCACTCTTTCATAATGTTGGGACCCTTGAAAAGCAAATTCAAAAAATCTAGCTTCCCACAACCTGGCACTGCGCAAGGTCTTGACATCTTCGTGGCCATCGTGACACCCCCTGTTGCTCCAGAAATACTCTCACTGATCATGTCTACTCTAACAACAAGACCGGTGGACAGGCCTAAGCAGTGTCGACGATCAAGTAGGCATGAATCTGTTTATGCAGGGGCTGGCCTGTGCTGATGAAATACCTCACTATGACGTATTAGTGAGGAGGAAGTAGAGAACAGAGCCTTTTTTTGTCTAACAAAGACGTTTTCGGTTCTGAAATTTACAGTAAGTTTTAAAGTGCAATTAACTCTTATGTGTCAAGATATCTAGTAGTTGCAGATAGTTGATGTGGGGAGCTACAACACAACAGCTAACACAAAGGCCTCTCAAATTTAGCTCTAGCATACATGACTGTTGGTTTTCTTATTACTGTTTTGACTGTAGAAGTTTTGAACAAGACTAAAACCCAAAAAACAATCCAAGTAAATAAATTGTAATCCATACATTTTTACTTGACTTTCCTGCATTCACAAAAACAACTCAATAAGTGAACAAATAAAACATTTAAAAGAAGAGGAAACACAATTAAGTCAAAATAGAACCCACCGTTGCATATGTTAATGATTCCTATGGTGATATCTGACTCATCTGACATTCATCCACATCTGAAAAATTAGATAGTGCCCATCAGTAATTTTCATGTTCTAAAATACATGTGTGACTATTACTGAAGGTGAGAATATATAAAGTAGTTCAGCTAGAACCCACCGTTGCATGTGTTATTGATTCCTATGGTAATATTTGTGTTTATTGCATTAAATCCAGACAAGCATGAGCAAGAGTAATTTCCTATTTCATTGGTGCAGGAGGAATTAGGACCACAAATGGATGGATTGAACAGACATTCATCCACATCTGAAAAAATACATAAAATCCGTCAATGAATCGCATGCTTTCCAATGCATGGTTTAATAATATTGATAGTCGGAGAATACACAGATATAAAGCTAAAACCCACCTTTGCATGAATTATTGATTCCTATGGTGATATTTGTGTTTATTGCATTAAATCCAGACAAGCATGAGCAAGAGTAATTTCCTATTTCATTGGTGCAGGTTGAATTAGGACCACATATGGATGGATTAATCTGGCATTCATCCACATCTGAAAAAATAGATAACATCTGTCAATGAATCGCATGTTTTCCAATGCAGGGTTTAATAATATTGATAGTCGGAGAATACACAGATATAAAGCTAAAACCCACCTTTGCATGAGTTATTGATGCCAATGGAGAGATTTAAGGTTGTTGCAATAAATCCAGGCAAGCATGAGCAAGAATAATTTCCTATTTCATTTGTGCAGGAGGAATTATGACCACATATGGGTGGACTCATCTGACATTCATCCACATCTGAAAAATTAGATAGTGCCCATCAGTAATTTTCATGTTCTAAAATACATGTGTGACTATTACTGAAGGTGAGAATATATAAAGTAGTTCAGCTAGAACCCACCGCTGCATGTGTTATTGATTCCTATGGTAATATTTGTGTTTATTGCATTAAATCCAGGCAAGCATGAGCAAGAGTAATTTTCTATTTCATTGGTGCAGGTTGAATTAGGACCACATATGGATGGATTCATCTGGCATTCATCCACATCTGAAAAATCAGATAGTGCCCATCAATGAATCACAGTTTTTCCAATGCATGTGTTACTATTTTTAAATGTAAGCTGAAATGAAGTTAGAACCCACCGTTGCATGTGTTATTGATTCCTATGGTGATATTTGAGTTTGTTGCAAAAAATCCAGACAAGCATGAGCAAGAGTAATTTCCTATTTCATTGGTGCAGGTTGAATTAGGACCACATATGGATGGATTAATCTGGCATTCATCCACATCTGAAAAAATAGATAACATCTGTCAATGAATCGCATGTTTTCCAATGCAGGGTTTAATAATATTGATAGTCGGAGAATACACAGATATAAAGCTAGAACCCACCTTTGTATGAGTTATTGATGCCAATGGAGAGATTTGAGTTTGTTGCAAAAAATCCAGGCAAGCATGAGCAAGAGTAATTTCCTATTTCATTTGTGCAGGAGGAATTAGGACCACATATGGATGGATTGAACTGACATTCATCCACATCTGAAAAATTAGATAGTGCCCATTAGTAATTTTCATGTTCTAAAATACATGTGTGACTATTACTGAAGGTGAGAATATATAAAGTAGTTCAGCTAGAACCCACCGTTGCATGTGTTATTGATTCCTATGGTAATATTTGTGTTTATTGCATTAAATCCAGGCAAGCATGAGCAAGAGTAATTTCCTATTTCATTGGTACAGGTTGAATAAGGACCACATATGGATGGATTAATCTGGCATTCATCCACATCTGAAAAATTAGATAGTGCCCATCAGTAATTTTCATGTTCTAAAATACATGTGTGACTATTACTGAAGGTGAGAATATATAAAGTAGTTCAGCTAGAACCCACCGTTACATGTGTTATTGATTCCTATGGTAATATTTGTGTTTATTGCATTAAATCCAGACAAGCATGAGCAAGAGTAATTTCCTGTTTCATTTTTGCAAGATGAATTAGGAACACATTTGTATTGATTAATCTGACTTTTATCAACATCTGAAAAATTAGATAATGCCCATCAATGAATCAAATGTTGCATGTGTTGCTATAATTGCATGCATCTCGGTTACCTATGTATACTTGCTTCCGTGAGAGGTACTGGGACTTTGCGTAATGATGCAATTGTGACATGGAAGTGGTCTTGTTGTCTGAATCCCCTATACTAATCACGGCAATTAACTGGCTGGTGACACTTAAGCAATGGCCATAATGAGCTATGTCATGGGCACTCGCTTCAAAACAATTTCCTTAGATTTTTCAGCAATAGGCACAAACCTATGCAGCAAATTGTGAGTATTGGCAGCTTTGCATTGCCTCATTCCCTGTACATAACCAAGACATTGCCTTTCGAAGGAACTTCTACATTGTGTAATGACGCAATTGAGAACTAATTCCCTAACGCCATGTGAACAGTAGCTGCCATAAGTGTGGCAAGCCAACAGCGGTGCATAAGCGAGCTAAAGTATTTAAAAATTATGAATTTACTCCTGTTCCAACAAAAAGTACCTGGGAAGCAGGAGTCAAACTCTCGATCTTATTATAATTAAAATAAAATTAACAGAAACAAAATTATGCAGGGAAGACCACTCTGCCACCGTACAAATGTCCTCCAAGGACGCACCTCAAGCCAAAGCACAAGAGAATGCCTAGCGCCTTGTAGAATGGGCCCTAATACCCATAAGCGAAGGGAAACCACATGCCTCATAAGCACTTTAAATTCTATCAACAAGCCAATGAAGCAGTCTTTGCTTTGACACCGAAACACCTCTGGAGTGGCCATCAAAGCACACAATTTACTGCTCTGACTTATCCCTCTGGCTAGCACGGTCAACAAAAACCCGCAGACCCAATACTGGGCAAATCAAATGCAAACTTTCATGCTCCTGCAACTCAAATAGAGGAGGAGAGAAGGACTGGGATTAAATAGTCTGTGAGCAAACGGACATAGTGATAACCTAGGCAAACAGCACAAACAAGGTCTCAATATGACCTTTGATAACCCTGGTGCAAAATCCATACTTTGTTCGACAGGGCATGCAAATCATCAACACTCTTTAACTATGCCAATGCCAAAAGCAAGGCCATATTAAGAGTTAAAACCTTATCCTTAGCTGATGTTAAAGGCTCGATGGGGGTAGCCAAGAGTGCCTATAACACCACAGATAAATCCCATAAAGGGACATGAACGGGACGAAAAGGTCTCAGCCTGCATTCTCGCACATAAAATGAGAAACAAGAGAATGTCTCCCAAGAGAGACTCCATTCACAAGCGCGTGTTCAGCTGCTATAGCTGCTACATATATTTGAGTGTTGCTCCTATAGAAAAATAAAAAAATACTCCTATAGAAACTCCAGCACTAAATCAATTGGGTAGTGAACAGGATCCTCATTTCACATTGCACACCAAGAGGCAAAAATATGCCACTTGAACGTATATAGCCTCCTTGTTGATGGAGCTCTAGCATTTCAAATGGCATCAGTCAAAGCACATCAGCGTTCTCAGCCAACTCCTGTATTCCATGTACACACATGATAGTGTGGCAACACATAACTCCAATGCCATCAACTTTGCTGACAATATGACAGTGGTAGGTCTGATCACTGACAATGATGAAACAGCCTACAGAGAGGAGGTGCACACTCTGACACGCTGGTGTCAGGAGCACAACCTCTCCCTCAACATCAGTAAGACCAAGGAGCTTGTAGTGGACTTCAGGAGGAAAGACAGCGAAAACAGGTCCATCACCATTAATGGAACACCGGTGGAGAGAGTCAGCAGCTACAAGTTCCTCAGTGACCACATCACGGAGGAACTCAAATGGTCCGTCCACACTGAGGCCATTGTGAAGAAGGCTCAACAGCACCTCTTCTTTCGGACCCACCAAAGAACTAAAGCAACGCATAAACCTCCAAACTTTCACTGAAAGTGCTGTTTTTTATTCGATATCTGGGTAACCAAATACTAAATTAAGTAATGATGGTTCTCAAGGCCTGGTCTGCAGACTCCATAAAGTAATTTTTTCCATTACAGATTAATTCCGTTTCATCTTATGTCAAAGCTCACTCACCAACCTGTGTTTTCTGTTTGTCTACTGTATGTATGTTAGTTAATTTTTATGTTGTAGCTTAGTTAATAAAGTCTTGTTTGTATTCAAAGATAAGTTGACCGTTTATTTGATTAAATCATATTGGTCCTTTGAAATCTGTAGATCATTAAATACTAAATGCTCACAAACAGTGTTTCAATCTATTTGTGATATTACATTCAAATGGCCATGAAAGTAGTATTACTGTAAAAATGTATCTTATGTCCCGATCAAATCATCGCTGGACAAAGACTTTGATCGGATGTGAACATGAATTCTTTTAATATTCCCCAAATTAATGGTAAATTCCTTGAACTAATGGTCAGAGAATGATGCAGGCACAAGCGAACCATTATGCTAATTCCATTGATATAATCGGTGGAGGAACTCAATTCCAAAACGAATTACATATATCAAGTCGCTACATATATTGGTGGATTGAATACTGGTACCGAAAATAAATTATTTATCTACATATAATGCTGGAGAAAGTTCAGGCAGATCTCAAAAAACATGTTATTTGTCATTTTATACAGTAATTTTTCTCTATGAATTGGGATCACAGATCAGAAACAATACAGAGAAGACTACTTTACAGTGTCACGTGTGACGTATGTATATCGTGCCGATTTGTTATGACAACGAAGAAAGCTAGAGCTCATATTCATCTCCATTTTGTGATTGAAAGGCTTAACGCCACCTTCAGCGCTCATGAAAGAGTACAGGAATAGAATGTAACTCTTTGATGAAACAAACCTAGACACAATTTATGGAATAAAGTTCCAGTTAAAGTGAAAACTACAAGAAAGGAGCTTAAAACTTCCCCCTGCCAAGACAAAGAAATCTCCTGCAGTGCGGTAAAGAGATGAGCGATGTTCCTTTACTTCTTCCTAAATGGCAATCATTTATAGCTAGATTGATAACACTGAGATGTTCCAGTGCATTCAACTAGTCTATCTTAATTGTCTAATCACTGGAGAAGTTGTGTTGGCATCTTTGTGCCTGCTAGCTGAGCGAATTTGAAAATAACTTGTGTAACAATGTGCATCATTTTCTGAATGTAATTTTGAAGGGGAGAGTAAATGCTTGATCACGTTAAAGATTTAAAGCAAAACTGTGAATCTGCAGTAACAACCCCTGCTTAATACATGCGTGTCCAGAGAAACTGGCATAAGTTAAGATCCGTCGAGATCACAAGAAATACTTGGTGAAATAGCTGCAGTGAACCTACTGTTTCTATAGAGATTAACCTCAATTTGATTGAATTTAAGTTATAAGAGCCACCCCATAAAACATTTACAATTTGCATCTGTTACTTCTCATTGTTTTAAAGTTTAATTTTAAGTGAATTAAAATAGTAAGGGTCAATGGTTGGTTAATTCTGCACTGCTTAAGTATTACTCTGAATGAACTAGATTTAAAAGTACCACACCGTAAATGGGATATGTGTGTTGTCTGTTATTTGTGAACAAAGATTAACTTTGAATGTGTTACAGTTTTAAGTGCCACATTAAAACGAGTTGAACATGACTATTGTTATACGCACATTGTTAGAAACGTGACGACATTTCGTAAAACTTGATTGAAGCTCTATTTGCTTGTTACAAAATGGTTTTGTGTTGCTATGATGATGAGAGATCACGGGAAGTACTCTGAGAATTTTCTGGCGCAACTCTTCACTGCACATGCACAACCTGCCAATGCCATATTGTCAACAAATTAGCCAGTATAGTTAGGCTAAGTTAGCAGTCTTACATTGAAAGTCTAACCTAAAGCCATAGCATTAAATGTAAGCGGCTTGTTACAACCCTCAAAATATCTTGAAACATCACACACCTTTGGTCTCTCCCTTACTTTGCATTTGTTCCATTTTTCTCCCTTTCCATTGCCCTCATATCATCTAACTAATATACGGTCTCTCATTGATCAATTGAGATACATTTAAATTTAATTTAATTGGAGGGTCAATGAAAATGTATCTTTTCTTTCCTTTGTTTTTTATCACCTTTCCTCTTTCTTCTTAACCTACCTTGGATAATTATAGGTCTGAAGCAGTGTAAGTTTATAGGAAACTTATTTATGTTGTGGCGGGGTGAGCAAGAGACTTCAAGCCTCAGAAAAGCATTGATTGTAAATAATAATAAACATAAAATGTGCATAACAGAAAATAAAATCTCCAGGGGGAATGGTGTTCAAAATAAAGGGGGAATCTAGTAACCTTGTGGTGAGATGGGGCTTTGTGAAGGGCGGAGATGTGTCTGAGGAATGGCCCAGGCATAAGTGGGTTTTGACGGCCTCAAAAGCTCCCCTCATGGGTCCGTGGTGCATAGACCGGCAGCATCCTTGGCGCCTATCTTTCCAGGCCCGCGGCAGGTGAGAGGGGAAGGTGGCCCGGCCTCTAGCCTGTCGGCTCCGACATGTGCTGATCTCCATGTGTGCACACACTGGCATCCTCGCACACCCAGGACCAGAGAGGGGAGGATTTGGCCAAATTAGATGGGTCGCCGGAACTGCTCCTAAGACCCCGGCGCAAGTTAGATGTGTCTAATTCGGCCGAACACTCCCCTCTCTGGTCCTGGGTGTGCGAGGATGCCAGTGTTGAAGCCGGCAAGACAGTGGTGATGAAGCATTATTCAAATGAGGTGTGCTTCATCCACCACTGTCAGAACAAGGCTTATTAATTATACACCTCTACTCGCTCTCCTGCCCAACTCATGAGCCTAGCTGAAGGATGGCCAAAAGAGGCGGGGCGACGATGACGAGAGGGAGGGGCGGGTCGTTCCACCACACTGTCTATTAGTCCTATTATTACCTACAACCCCTCAATTTATAGTTTTATTTTATTCACTTATTGGTTTTTATTTTCTTATTTTATTTTCCTTTTTGCTTGGTGAGCAATGAGGTGACCTGTCTCCCACATTGGATACCCACTCGAACATTGGGTATGGAGTGCAGATTGATTCGCTAAAATGCTTTAATTTTTTTTTTGTTTTCTTTTTTCACAAGGCTGCCACATAACAAAATGTTGAAAAATGTAAGTGTTCTGAATAATTTCTGAATGCACTGTATACAGACATAAATATAAAACCAACCTATGCATGTGTTATTGATGCTGATGTAGAGATTTGAATTTGTTGAATTAAATCCAGGCAAGCATGAGCAAGGGTAACTTCCCATTTTATTTGTGCAGGTGGAATTCTGACCACATATGGATGGTTTGATCTGACATTCATCCACATCTGAAAAATAGATAATGCCGATCAATGGCTGTCAGAGCATGGGTTACTGTTAATTTAGTATTTATGTGATAAGTTATCACTTGAGTCAATGAATCAATGGCTGGTTCATAACATAAAATATGCTCACCAACAAATTTGTCACCACCTACTGTCATAAATATGTAATCTGTAGAAATGCTCACTGAAAAAAGTATTTGTCTATCTATGGGATTTTTTTTCTCTCCCCTAATTGCACCAATGTCTCACCTTGGCAGAACTCTCCGTTGGTTGGAAGGGCATTAATACATGTACATGCATCATTATTGATGCCATCACAGGCATCGTATGAATGACATGTGTCATTTGACCAAACAAACTGACCTTCACATTTACACTGATATTTCATTTCATTCGAAGAACATACTGAGAAACAGAGGAAGATTATTTACAGTATTGATCATGCATATACTGTATATTCGCTATACAATATTTAAAGGCAGAGAAATGGTAGATACTAGTATTTCTGTTCCTTTCTGTATTTTTAGTGGTGTCACTAATTACATAAGGCAAATTTAAAGACATACTGCAAGAAAGATTTTGAAAATGATGATAGTTTTAGGGCTCACCTGTTGATATGTTTAAAGCCATAATTTTAGTACTGTTGTCTGCTTCTAATGGAAGTGTGATGGAGGCCAATGAAGATTTGATCTGTTCGATCCCTACATTTTGGGATACTTTAATTTCCACAACCATAATGTATTCCAGTAGCTCATATATATATATATATATATATATATATATATATATATGGAAAAATGAATTTGATTTTAATAATTATGTGTGCAAGAGTAGGCCTTTGTTTTTCAGATAAAACAATGACAAACCAATATCTCAAAATGAGTGAATAAGACCTGCGCTTCTTATGTGTCTGATTTGGAGTGACCCTTCTTTGTAGCTAAACTGGAATAGAACAAATACATTTTTAATTCAGACTTTTAATACAGTTTTTGACTCCTCTACCCACCTCTGCCTATTTCACATAACTCTCAATATCCATATATCTGTTCTGGAAAACAGTCATGCACGGTGAGTGAAATAAAGTGAACATCCTGAACCTCTAAGGTCTTTTTTTATTATCTTCGTGTTTAAATCAACTGTTTTTGTGTAAATCGTAAATCAACAGAAGTTAGAAAGAGAACATAATTTGACTCACATTAAGGAAAATTATTTTTGTTTTCATTTCAAATAATGAAATGTATTTACACAAAACATCTAAGGTACTACACGTTTTAACGATTGTAAAGAAAAAAAAATATATATATATCAATTTCAGAATATAGTAATTGTTATTTTTCCACTGGTATATTGACATCACTACAAGATGATAAAAACTTTCTGGGCTTTAAGGAAAACCTAGCTCTGCACCACTCATGTAACTTTAAAATAATAATTAACAGAATTATAATGACAATACAATCAAAATATTCTTGTTTACATCAATATGCAGTATGTGACTAGAAAGAAAGTCAAGCATTAACATTAAAATCCTAAATTACCATATAAATACAAATCTCAGCTAAGTGTTGAGACAAGAATCTTTCTATGAAAGTACTTCAAATGTGCCATTTAGAGCACATTTATTTTGACATAGGAAGAAATAACTCATAAATGCTCTTACCTTCCCTCTTGGAAACTAACTCTGAACATCAGAATTTCTTGATGGCTGATAATTTGTTTCCTTGTCAGATGATCCACCCACAACATTTTTCTTCTTACATAGTTTTATTTTATTTTATATATATTATTTATAATTGTACATGCATTTGATGAATACACACACAGAGTGCATCTCTCCAAAACCCTTCACACAGGAACTCTTTGCAGGTTCTTTCGGCAACAAATGGTTGCTTTCAAACTAAATGTATAAGATCACATCCTTCAAAATAAATAAGCAAAAATAATAATAAATATAAATTAAACATAGAACAGTTAGACTTTAAAACTGAATATTGAAACTGAATAGATATGGATTGCAAACAAGGATCTATGTAAGGATTGTAAGAAAGTTCAGCTTTTCCATTCGGTCAGCTTAAATCAACTTGTAATGTGATTGATCATCCTGAAAAACATTTTTTTTAAATGCCATACATGCCTGGGTGTAATTGTTGCTGGTTTGTTTCTCATGCACATGTAACTGAATTGTAAGATAACCCAGGTTCTTTAGAACTTAGTTCAAGTATGATAAGTATGGGGAAGGATTCAAAAGGCATGATGATTAAATGACAATGTTAAAATTAGAAGACATTTTTAAATGAGCTTTCATTTACATTATTCAAATCTCATGATAAAGCCTTAAAATGCACACAATGCTCTTTAAAAAATTCTCTTTAGATTTTCTTTATGTAACTGGGCCCCCATATAGGCTATTTGTGAAGGTTCAAATCAATTGATAGTCAAAGTAATTTTGATGTTTCATGCTTGATGCTTACATTTGGAAACACAGAATACTTTACCTTTTTGTCTGTCCTTTAATACCCTGTGAAGTTGAGCCTGTAGTACGGAAGCTCAAAGAGGCCTTGCGTTATTATTATTTTTCTGTCTCGTTTTCTCGTGATCTCGACGTAACAAAAAGTTGTTTTCTCGTGATCTCGACATAACAAAAAGTTGTTTTTGCATTTAATTTTCTATACAGTTTTTAATTGACCTACAGGATTTACAATTAAAAGTTTATTACAAGGTATGAAGGACAATGAGAGATCCTTGGCAGAAAAGTACAATTTATTATAAGTAAATGTAAAGTTATGTTAATTCATTACACTTTGGTTGTAAAATAGGCTATTCACCTGCCCTATCCAAGAGTATTCTAACCAGTCACCTTTCACATAGGCTAAATCAAAAATATTAATAAACACCAGCACGTCACAAACACTTAATAAACGAGTCAAGAAGCACGTCTTTCTGTGCATTCCGCAAAGTATAACTGCAATATGCGCGCACTCAGATCTAAATCGCGGCTGGCTTGACCGCAGTCAGGGCCGGTTCTAGACATTTGGAGGCCCTAGGCAAAATGTATGTTGGAGGCCCCCCGCCATGCCCTCCTCCCCTCCACCTTTCAGAATTCACGAGTTCACACTTACATCAAATTAAATAGAGTAAAGATTATGCGTATTTGGCATGCTGTCCAGGGGAGGGCTCCAGGCTCTGAATTTTGGCCAGATTTACACAGTAAATCAAAGCATTGGATTGCATTGTATTTTGGATTGTGTTGTTTACATCCAATAAGAGATTATTAAAAATCAAAGTGAGGAGATGGGGGTGGTGGAGGGATGCTGATAAACGGTCAATGAACAGAGGTAAGTCTGCAGTATATATACCTCTTATCTCGTTGATTATCTGAATGTGCTCCTCCCGAACTTTGTTAATAAAACATAATTTAATAAAAAAGACTTGAAAACAAATATGATTCCTAACCATTTTATTTATACAAAACCTGTTATCAGTATTTTTATATTTTTACTTAAATGTGCATATTAATGTAACTTTAATTAAGGTAAACAAAAAAAAATCATCTGAAAAGTCATCTTTTTTTTTTTTAGCAGTCAGGAAGTTTTTTGCAGTAATTTGTTCAGTAATTTATTTATGGTAACACACTAACCCACTATTTGGGATAATGAACAGTTTTGTTTTTGATAGACTAAATATAGTCATATTAGGTATGTATTGTAGAGAAATACCTTATGATACACAAATCAGCTGCTACACTCTAAAAACTAATTCAGAGGACCTTTAGTCATTACTTAAATATATATATTGTTGTGAAATAAAAAATCAAGTTCTGAGATACTGTTACAGTTTTTACTTGTAATTGTTATCTTATTGAGCTTGGATGACACACAAATTGTGCCTATTGATTAAATATACAATCATGAGTTGTCAGAGTTTAACATTTTCAGTTAATAAAAAATAATTTAAATTTAAGTTCAGTTAATGTAAAATACAATTTTATGACGTGTAAACGGCCCACAGTTTCCATGTGCGCGCATGTTCAAGGCCAGACGAGTGACTACATACTATGGCTGAAACGCATTGAAGCGCGTGGTGAATGGTAAGTAATTTTATGCTTAATTAATTCACATATTTGCAATCGCTCAGGATTCTGTTTGTGATGATAGCCTACTGTAACCGAATACCGAAATCTGGAAGTCCTTAAAGGCCCTTGCACACTGAGTCCGAAATTCGCGGCTGAAATTTTTGCACGTTAAAAAATAAATACGACGTTATGTCAATCACACTTGCACACTACCGCCGAAACTTTAGTCCCTCGTTAAAAAAAAAAAATTGGATCGGGTTCGATTTTCTACGTTTTTCGTACACTCTTAAAATTGATGTGTTAAAAATGAACACAAAATATGTGTAAAAGGATTTGTAACACATTTTGTGTAAATATTGTGCTCAACTGTTTACACAATTACTGTGTTAAACACATTTAGTAGTACATGTTTATATAAAAGGCATATATTCTGTTGCAAATACTCAACAGGCGATGTCAACTTTAATGATTGGATTTATTTATCATGTTGAAAATGTGAATAAAGCATTTTAACTCGCTGGGGAAACAACTGTTGGGACTACGGGGATGTTTTTGCTGCGCATGCGCGGTGGCGGTCTTTTCCAACCGACGCCTAGCCAGCCGTCAGAATTCAGAAATGCGTCTGTCTGCCTCAGGTGAGTGAATATAATTAAACGTGTAAAATAATAAATATTTCTCCACATAGCATGAGAAAGAGTTGTGTTAATTGTCCAGGAAACATAATTTGTTTGTTTTAACCGTTTTCATGTTCCGTAGCCGAATATGTTTTGTGTGTTAACTAGCGTCAAGGCAAGCGAGCTCTCACGCTTTGCAAAGCTGTTTATTTATTGGGTATGACTGCTAATAATTGTTTTTAAAAAGTCGAAACGTTAAAGGTTAATATACATGGCACCTTAAGTTTGAACTAATTTGACTAGTCTCTAACAGTCATTTTACCAAAAACGTCCTTTTAACCACTGCATAGTTGTGGCGATGAGTGTTGTGTGGTTTAAAAAGCGCGCCACTTTGTGCTAAGTTACCTTGCTTGTCACTGACTAGGCTATTTACATGTATTGATAACGCGATACACTTAACGTTTACATTTTCTCATTAAATTATGACTCTTGTATGATTACAGCATTATAATATGGTGTTATTATATCTTTTATCTAGGTAATGGAAGACGAGGGTCAAATCACGTTTACTCTAACAATTTTACACAGAGTTCTCGCGACTGTCTTCATAGACGGGAAGGAAACATGGAGAAAACTATTCACAGTTGGAAGTGTTGGAGAACTGATTAACTCAGCCAAAACGGAGCTCTCTCAACAAGTATCTATTGATCGAATACTGAGATTTGACACAGATTTTCAAGAATTTATTGACATCGATGTTAATTCAGAAGTGAAGGAGCTTGACAAATTCCAAATATATTATACTGCTAGTATCACACAGGATCCATTAGATGGAAGAGTTGAGTCATTACTGGCGAGTCATGTTTTCACTCTTCCTATTTATAATTTTCAAAGTAAACATTTCAGTTGTAATTTTTTTCCCTTAGTTTCATTCAACAGAAGTAAGCCGGACTGTCACCACAACTGGTCTGCTGACACTGCTCGAGGAAAAGGCCCCTACAATCTTGAGAGAACATGAAGACACAAAGACATTGTCAATTTCTTTGAGAAAGTTACTTGTTAAAGTGGCTGTGAGTGACCTTGTAGAAAAGCATGGATTGTAAGTATATAACTGTTTAACAGATTTGCACTCATAAGTTATAAATAACATCAAATAACATTAGCTGTGTTTACATGGACCCTTATAATCGAATTGACTGCTCAATCGGACTAAAAAACCTTCATGTAAACACCTTAATCGATCTGATTGAGCTCGATCCGATTGGAATTTCGATTGGATTGAAAGGGGTAGTTTATTCCTTTTGTAATCTGAGTGTAAACACTTCATCGGATTAAAAAACGAAACTGAAAGGACTGCACATGTGCAATGATGTTGAAATAGTGTAATGACGTTGAAATAGCGTAATAATTCATTTAGATGACACTTTATTCAACAGGAAGAACAGCGCGTTCCGTGCGTCATATGTCATTACACTATTTCAATGTCATTACGCTATTTCAATGTCATTGCACATGCACAGTCCTTTCAGTTTTGGTTTTCAATCCGATCAAGTGTTTACATGTTCTCTCGATCAGATTACAAAAGGAATAAACTACCCTTTCAATCCAATCGAAATTCCAATCGGATCGAGCTCAATCAGATCGATTAAGATGTTTACATGAAGGTTTTTAGTCCGATTGAGCAGTCAATTCGATTATAAGGGTCCATGTAAACGCAGCTGTCCTGCAGAATTTAACTTGTTAACAACCCTGATAAAACCTGGCTTTAGCCTTCTAGTAATCATGAAGAGATTGATTAGCTAGTTCAGGTGTGTTTGATTAGGATTGAGCTAAACTCTGCCGGACAGTGGCCTCACTGGAAGGGTCGAGTTTGCCCATCACTGGTCTAGAGTATCAATGTATTATTCAAAGTGGGAACTTTTTTGTGTGCATGTCAATGTTTGTGTTAATACGAGTTTCTGCATGTATATGCTTGTATTGCCCCTTTTTTAGCTATCCATCTGGTACAGAAAAGCTGGCACTGGCAAAGGAGATTGTGTCACTGTTCCCCTCATTAAGGATTAATGTCCCATTTGGCGAAAATGAAGGACATGTAAGGATGTTTTACATTATTAATTTATGAGTATGAAATTACTTGGCAGTGTGTATACAAACTGCAAAAGCATACTTGAGTCCAACTTTTTATTTGTCCATTTCTCATGTTAGGAGCATTTTTTGATGGGCCATCACACAGTGGATTTATAGAAATGAGACTACGGAACATCAGACGGAAACTTCAACAGAGCCAGCGGATCTACAATTTGAAACGACGTCTTCCTACAGACCAACCTTCTCTGCCGATTACTGATGAAACAGTGCCCACTGAGTGGTTGACCTTGATAAAGAGGATGCGACCCTCTCCAGAGAACTCATCGTCAATAAAGACTGCAATTGACCAAACCTTCAGTTACCGTAGAAGATGGATAACGATCGAAATCGCCAACTGTTGGTCAAATCTTCAAGGAATATCCCAGATTTCTGGACATGCCAGCCTTGGTAATACATGTTAAACTAAGCTGCAGAGAACTTTACACAAAGGTTGTGTTTCATAATTTGTTAATATTAATAATTTCTTTGTTTTTTGTTTTATGCACTGCAGGTGGACATTGAATTTTCCAAGATGACAGATGGGAAAGAAGACATGTTTATCAAGAAATGGGAGGGGACGATTATCCCAAAACTCAAGGAAATAGCATCCTTTGAGAAAAAAATGTACATCAGACACTTATTGGAGAAAGCTGACAATCAGCAGGATGGTACGGTTTTATATGATTAATGTTTTGAAATGCTTATTTTTTTATCAACAGTATTTTTTACAGAATGAATTCCATGTTAAAACCAGAAAAAATGCAAAATAAACAGTATGTGAACCGTATTCAATGCTTCAGTGTGATTTCATGATAACTACATATTGGCTAAAGAAGTTTTCTCAAGGTCATGACAGAAGAGCAGACACAGCACATGGTAAGCCTGAATATCATGTGGAAAAAAGTGATCATTAATGTTGTCTGTTTATATTTTAAAAATTGAATTCCTCTCTGAAGTCCTTATTGTCCCATCAAAAATCTCCAACTCTCTTGATCAAAGACCCAAATGTCTTCAGGAGGCATTGCATTGCGATAGCCTGTGTTTCGCAGGAGGCTAAGTTGATAAAAACTTAGCCTCAGTTCAGAAATGTGTTTTATTGTGGACTAATCTTCTTCACCTTAATTACTTGCATTCATGTTGAAAATGATTAAGTTGATTCAACATAATGTTTTAAGTAAGGTGAAGAAGATTTTAGGCCACAATAAAACACATTTTTAAGTAACATGAACTTAATAATTTTCAACATGAATGCAAGTAATTAAGTTGATTCAACATAATGTTTTAAGTTCATGTTACTTAAAAATGTGTTTTATTGTGGCCTAAAAGGTAATTCACCATACTCAAAACATTGCTTTGAATTAATGTAATTCTGCCAGCAGTCTTAACTTAGAAATTCTAGTGGAAACGGTTAACATATTTTTTTTTGTTGACCCAATGTTTTATTTTTTAGAGTGTAGTGGAAGTGAAAAGACAAGTTAATTTCGTCAACTGTAATTGTGTGCTTATTCATATGCTTAAGATTGCATACTTATTTTCAATAAATATTGCAAAAGTATTTATGATTGGAAAACGAAAAAAATGAAGTCTATTATGGTCTATAGTCTATTATGATAGACTAGAGCAGTTAATGTAGGCTAAACATCTGCGTTTTAGAAGATATACAGACTGTTTTAAAACATAATAAACAATGCTTTAGTATAGTGCGTTTGCTCTTTGACTGACAAACTTTACTTTTCTGTAGTATTTTGCTGAGTCAGCTCCTGACTAGGGCTGGAAATCGATTGTAGCTACATACGCTCGGATTCAAAGTGTCAGAAGCGAATTCAGTCCATCATCGGTGCTCGCGCTCTTTTGAACTGGAAATAACCGTCAAATGATCTAGGCCTATCTCAAAATGACGCTGATCGTTAGAAACAGTTTATTTTTTACAATACATTACAATCACTCAAAATTAGATGATACCTGAATCACGAGCTGCACTTTCTTTGCGTGCCTGCTTAGCCTTACGCTTAACAGCCCCTGAAGGATGAGTTCGCTTCGGCGCCATCAGATAAATTTGCAGAAAAGTTGGATTTTATTCATCTACAATCTCTTCATTCATAAATTCAGAGGTTGGGAGTGACTCGCATGTAAACGGTGATATTACTTGGTTTAACTACAGGTGAATGACAATTGTTATATCCAATGGACAAACAGCATAGTATTTTGCTGCTCTTGATTGGTGGATAAGCATGTGTATGTTTTGGAGGCCCTGCCTCCAAGGCCGATGCCCTAGGCAACTGCCTAGTTCGCCTATAGGTAGCGCCGGCCCTGACCGCAGTCATGCAGACGTCCCGGTCCCTCAAGTTGGCTGGCAGTGAAATTGACCAAACGTTCAGGGTCACTGTATTTTCTACGACAATGTTGTAGACGTGATAGTCTTCTTCTAAGGTGTCTGACACTAATCTGGAAGTTGTCAATGACAGAGAGACGTCGAGATCTCGAAAAAAAATTAGGTCATGATCACGATAAAACAACTTTTTGTTATGCCGAGATCACGAGGAAATTAAGTCATGATCACGAGAAAACAACCTGTTATGTCGAGATCACGAGAAAACGAGACAGAAAAATAATAATAACGCAACGCCTCTTTGATCTTCCGTAGCCTACTGTAGTGTTCACTTTAAATACATTTTCCACTTAGTCATAAAAATACTTGTAAATGTCGCACAGTCATCAACATAAGTTGTCAATATTAATTCCTCCTTTCATGTAGCATTGAACTTTCCCTACATATACCTGATAAATTAATTGTGGAGGTGAGGCCGTGGTCGAGCGCCCATCTGGGGAGAGAGAAAGCTGTAAAGGACATCCACCTGAGATTAACTGTGACTAATTACCATTTCCAAGTTCACAGTGTGAGTCGGGGGAGATAAAAGACGGATAAAATGTGTGTGCAGCTGTACCGTTGCGCTGTAATGGCGAGTTTACATTTCACGAATTTAAGGTGCGTACACACTGCCAGCGACATCGCGCGCGACAGCGACTCAATACCATTCATTTTCAATGCGAGCACAGCGACTTCCGGCGACACGAGCTGTCGCGACCGTTGGCGCTAGATGTGGGCGTGTCCAGCGACAAAGTTGAGAAAAGTTCAGGTGCGTACACACTGCCAGCGACATCGCGCGCGACAGCGACTCAATACCATTCATTTTCAATGCGAGCACAGCGACTTCCGGCGACACGAGCTGTCGCGACCGTTGGCGCTAGATGTGGGCGTGTCCAGCGACGCGACAAAGTTGAGAAAAGTTCAACTTTGGAGCGACTAACGGAAGCGACAGCCAATAGGAGAGAAGACGGGAGATCTCACGTGATCCTTTCTCTCTCTCTCTCAGCTCCTGCAGTAACGGAAATGTGGATGAAAGGCTAATTCTTGCTGTTAGCAATTTTCCAGTGCTCTATATGTCTCTTCCCACGTACAAGGACATTTTTAAGAAAAATACTGCGTGGAAAGGTGTATCTGAGATCGTGGGGATTTTGTGGACCCAGACAGACCGGCATTTGCATTTTCGCCGCAGATAAACAGCCGCTATGGCAAACAGCACGCCTTGTTTCTCATTCATCTTTAATATAAAGCATTTTATGTACTGATTCCATTTATATTTAGTCTTTTCCCTCCAAAATGTTTGTTTTTAGTGGCAAGAAAATAGATTCGCTGTCAACAGCAATGGAGTGGCATCCGTGAATGTCATTTATAAACGTTACTAGGCGACCAGTAGTGGTAACACCCACTAGCGACTTCACCGCCAGCCACTGGCGACCTGCAGCGATAAAGTCGCTGACAGTGTGTACGCACCTTTCAACTTTGGAGTGACTAACGGAAGCGACAGCCAATAGGAGAGAAGACGGGAGAGCTCATGTGATCCTTTCTCTCTCTCTCAGCTCCTGCAGTAACGGAAAGGTGGATGAAAGGCTAATTCTTGCTGTTAGAAATTTTCCAGTGCTCTATATGTCTAATCCCACGTACAAGGACATTTTTAAGAAAAATACTGCGTGGAAAGGTGTATCTGAGATCGCGGGGATTTTATGGACCCAGACAGACCGGCGTTTGCATTTTCGCCGCAGATAAACAGCCGCTATGGCAAACAGCACGCCTTGTTTCTCATTCATCTTTGATATAAAGCATTTTATGTACTGATTCCATTTCTATTTAGTCTTTTTCCTCCAAAATGTTTGTTTTTAGTGGCAAGAAAATAGATTCGCTGTCAACAGCAATGGAGTGGCATCCGTGAATGTCATTTATAAACGTTACTAGGCAACCAGTAGTGGGAACACCCACTAGCGACTTCACCGCCAGCCACTGGCAACCTGCAGTGATAAAGTCGCTGGCAGTGTGTACGCACCTTAAAGGTTTTATTTCAAATTTTATTTGAACATTTTCTATGATAAATCAATAACACAACACATTTAATTATTATACAACAATACATCTTCTGGAGCAGTCACATGTAAGCAGAAAACAAAGTTGATCATATTGTATTATACCATGGTCAGTCTAAATACTAGATTCTGATTGGCTGGAAGGTGGTGTGCATTAAAACAGTTTTCTGCACAGTTCGTTCCAGTCAGTTTGCATAGACAGACACTTAGCATTTGTTTTATGGAGACATGTCTGTCTTGCTTTGGCACATGGGCGGTGCCAGAAATTCTTTTTAGAATCATATGCTGCTATTCTGCTGCCTAGTCTGTTGTAGTGTGATATCTTTGTTGGAGGACCTCTTTCTAAAAAGTCATTTTCAATATATGAGCCAGTCACCTCAACAGAAAGTGGAACACCTGCATCAGCAGCTGCTTTTTGGCGGTTTAAGCAGCTTTGCTTCCTTGTGTCCCCAAATATCATTGCAGTAACCATTTCTGACAGAACCAGTGTCCATTCGAGAGCAAATACTTTTGATGCATGCACTCATAAGGAAGAATTCCACTCCTGACTGCAAATTCAGCATTTGTCTTGCATTCATCCAGTTCACAGATTAGTTTTTGGCTTGCACCCCATGTTTTTTTCTGAACATGGCCATTTTTGCCATCAATGCATTGGCATGACAGGTGCCGTTTAGCTGAAATTTCAGTTACCCTTTGCCTGTGTATTCTGTTAATGTGAACCAGCAAGTTCCTTTTATTTATTTGAATGCCACAGTGTGTGCAAGTCACCCTGACTTGCTGCCGGACGCATAATCCTACTACTGACAATGGTGCTGCTGGGGATGGAGGTGGTGTTGCTGGGGTTAAAGGTGGTGCTGCTGCTGGAGATGGAGGTGCTGCTGCTGGAGGTGCTGATGCTGCTGGAGGTAGTGCTGCTGGAGATGGAGATGGTGCTGCTGCTGCTGCTGCTGCTGGAGGTGCTGCTGCTGGAGGTGGTGCTGCTACTGGAGGCGGTGCTGCTGCTGGAGGCGGTGCTGCTTCTGGAGGTGGTGCTGCTGCTGGAGGTGCTGCTGCTGCTGGAGATGGAAGTGGTGCTGTATTTTTGCAACTTGTCGTATGTTTAATCAGAGCATCTCTTCTGATTAATGTTGATGTGCAGTAGCAGCAGTGAAAATGTGCTGCTTGTCTGCAGTCTAGACTGCATGACAAAATCTAAAATGTAGAAAGAATAACTTTGATAAACTGTCTTGTTTACAATGTTTTATACAGTGCAGTGCCCCTGTAGAGGTTTCTACATCCCTTGGTCTAAAGAGAATTTCTATAGTTTTACTCATTTATGAATTTAACAATGATGTAATTTATGAATGACATACATATTACATATAGTGATTGAATTATTGATTTATGAACCCCTTTGGAAATTTGTTTTTCATATTTTAGACGGACTTCATTATGTCTTCATCTATGCTACATTTTCTGATAAAATGGGGGGGGGGGGGTTAGAGTAGGTTTAAAACTTTTACTTTTTACTCTCACTCCAGTTAAGTTCCTGTCATTACATTACTGGGTTTAATTTTAATGAATGTGTAATTTATTGAGAGATTATTGAATGGGACTTTTACAGAATGGAAGATCACACAGCTGTGCATGCTGTCACAGACTGTCACTCAATCACAGCAGCATCAAACCCTTCAAAGTGAAACACGTTCTTCGCTCTGTACAGTGAAAAAAGAATATGCCTTCATTTAACACCAAGACAAGCTGTATTTCAAGATTAAAACCTCAGCTTCAATTTAAGGCAGCACGCTGAGGTAAGTTTTGGCTCTAATGCTAACTCTGGCTTTTCTGTGTAATGTGATTGTCCTTTTCAGGGTGACAATGTAACTGGGCTCTTATAACATCCGTTTTTAAGTGTACATTTTTAAATCAGTTCTCTTTGTCCCGCATCCCGCATGTCACTGGACAATGTAATTGGGCTCTTATAACATCCGTTTTTAAGTGTACATTTTAAAATCAGTTCTCTTTGTCCCGCATCCCACATGTCATGAGCAGTATTTACGCATTTACTGGAAACTGTTGCAGCTACTTTAGGCAAATTAACTGTATAAATCACATCACTTTTGAAGATATGGACTGGAGTCTTATGAATTACTTTTATGATGCCTTTGTGCTCTTTGGAGCATCAAAATGTTGGCCTACAGAGCTAAAATATTCTTAAAAGAATAATTTGTGTTCTGTATACATAGTCATACACATCTGGGATGACATGAGGGAGAGTAAATAATACATTTACATTTATGCATTTGGCAGATGCTTTTATCCAAAGCGACTTACAGTGCACTTATTACAGGGACAATCCCCCCGGAGCAACCTGGAGTTAAGTGCCTTGCTCAAGGACACAATGGTGGTGGCTGTGGGGTTAGAACCTGTGACCTTCTGATTAACAGCCCTGTGCTTTAGCCACTACGCCACCACCACACCTATGTGTGAAATAATGAGATCATTTTCATTTTTTGGTGAACTATACCTTTAAAGTGATAGCTCAGCCATAATGTAATATTCTGTCATCATTTCCCAACCCTCATGTTGTTCCAACCCCATTGTATTATGTGGAACACAAAATATGTTAGACATAATATTAGAGACTGACCATCTCAGTCACCATTCACTTTCAAAATATGGAGATAAAGAACATTCACTGAAAGTAAATAGTGACTATTAGACATTTGGGCTAATATCTCCTTAGAGTTGCATGCAAGAAAAGAAAGTCATACGGGTTTGGAACAACATGATGGTGAATGATGACAAAATTTCCATTAATAATTATAATAATAATTCTGTAATACATGTTAAATGTGTATTACATAATGGAATATAGGGGAGTTACCGTCTATTATGTCATTTGTGAAAGTAATGAAGTACTTTACTCTTACTCAAGTAATTATTTATGTTAGTACTTTTATTTCTACTAAGTAATTATACTTTTACTTGAGTACAGTTTTTGACTCCCCTACCGACCTCTGCCTATTTCACATAACTCTCAATATCCATATATCTGTTCTGGAACACAGTCATGCACGGTGAGTGAAATAAAGTGAACATCCTGAACCTCTAAGGTCTTTTTTTATTATCTTCGTGTTTAAATCAACTGTTTTTGTGTAAATCGTAAATCAACAGAAGTTAGAAAGAGAACATAATTTGACTCACATTAAGGAAAACCATTATAAAAGGAAAATTATTTTTGTTTTCATTTCAAATAATGAAATGTATTTACACAAAACATCTAAGGTACTACACGTTTTAATGATTGTAAAGAAAAATATATATATATCAATTTCAGAATATAGTAATTGTTATTTTTCCACTGGTATATTGACATCACTACAAGATGATAAAAACTTTCTGGGCTTTAAGGAAAACCTAGCTCTGCACCGCTCATGCAACTTTAAAATAATAATTAACAGAATTATAATGACAATACAATCAAAATATTCTTGTTTACATCAATATGCAGTATGTGATTAGAAAGAAAGTCAAGCATTAACATTAAAATCCTCAATTACCATATAAATACAAATCTCAGCTAAGTGTTGAGACAAGAATCTTTCTATGAAAGTACTTCAAAAGTGCCATTTAGAGCACATTTATTTTGACATAGGAAGAAATAACTCATATATGCTCTTACCTTCCCTCTTGGAAACTAACTCTGAACATCAGAATTTCTTGATGGCTGATAATTTGTTTCCTTGTCAGATGATCCACACACAACATTTTTCTTCTTACATAGTTTTGTTTAAAATTTTATATATATTATTTATAATTGTACATGCATTTGACAGAGTACACACACAGAGTGCATCTCTCCAAAACCCTTCACACAGGAACTCTTTGCAGGCTCTTTTGGCAACAAATGGTTGCTTTCAAACTTACTGTATAAAATGATCACATCCTTCAAAATAAATAAGAAAAAATTATAATAAATAAAAATATAAATTAAACATAGAACAGTTAGACTTTAAAACTGAACATTGAAACAGAATAGATATGGATTGCAAACAAGGTGTTACGAACCTCGCTCCCCGAGCTCACACGCTCGCCCCCCGAGCTCACACGCTCACTTCGTCGAGCTCACAGGCTCGCCCCCCGAGCTCACACGCTCACTTCGTCGAGCTCACAGGCTCCCTCCCCGAGCTCGCACGCTCACTTCTTCGAGCTCACCCGCTCGCTCCCAATCACCAGTTATTAGTTTCACCTGCACTCGTCTCAATCACTAGGTTATTCGTTTCACCTGCACCGCTCGTTTTTTCCCCTATATATATCACAACCGTCTCACTCTTGTAGGTTATTGTGTAGTTTACCCCTTCGCTTTGCCAGCACTAGTTTTCCCCTAGCTTCCCCTGTCTTTTCCTCTCGCTAGTCTCGTCTAGTTGTTTACTGATTTCCCGGCTTCGACCTAACGCTCCCCCCGACTACTCTTCTGTGGATTTGCCCTTTGTTATATTCTGATTCCCCGGCTTCGACCTCACGCTCCCCCTTGACGACTCTTCACTCAAGACGCAGAGGTTCCCTCTGAGTCTTTCACGGCTCTACCGGCCTCTGCTCCGCCCTCAGAGTCTTCCACGGCCCTGCCGGCCTCTGCTCCGCCCTCAGAGTCTTCCACGGCTCTGCCGGCCCCTGTTCCGCCCTCAGAGTCTTCCACGGCTCTGCCGGCCCCTGTTCCGCCCTCAGAGTCTTCCACGGCTCTGCCGGCCCCTGTTCCACCCTCAGAGTCTTCCAAGGCTCTGTTGGGCTCTGCTCCGCCCTCAGAGTCTTCCACGGCTCTGCCAACCTCTGCTCGGCCCTCAGAGTCTTCCACGGCTTGGCCAGCCTCTGCTCACCCCTCAGAATCCTCCAGGGCCCCGCCTCTTGAGCCTCCCGGGGCTCCTCCTCTCGAGCCTTCCAGGGCTCCTCCTCTCGAGCCTCCCGGGGCTCCTTCTCTCAAGCCTCTCAGGGCTTCGTCTCACGAGTCTTTCAGGGCTCCTCCTCCTCTCAAGCCTCTCAGGGCTTCGTCTCTCGAGTCTTTCAGGGCTCCTCCTCTCGAGCCTCTCAGGGCTTCGTCTCTCGAGTCTTCCAGGGCTCCTCCCCCTCGCAAGCCTCTCAGGGCTTCGTCTCTAGAGTCTTCCAGGGCTCCTCCTCCTCTCGAGCCTCTCAGGGCTTCGTCTCTTGAGTCTTTCAGGGCTCCTCCTCCTCTCGAGCCTCTCAGGGCTTCGTCTCCCGAGTCTTCCAGGGCTCCTCCTCCTCTCGAGCCTCTCAGGGCTTCATCTCTCGAGTCTTCCAGGGCTCCCCCTCCAGAGCCTCCTACGGCTCCCTCTCCCTAAGCCTCCTATGGCTCCGCCTCCCGAGCCTCCTGCGGCTCCCCCTCCAGAGCCTCCTACGGCTCCACCTCCCGAGCCTCCCACGGCTCTGCTCCCTGAGACTCCAGAGCTTTCTAGGGCTCCGCCTCTCGAGCCTCCTATGGCTCCGCCTCTCGAGCCTCCTACGGCTCCGCCTCTCGGGCCTCCTACGGCCTCGCCTCCAGAGCCTCCTACGGCTCTGCCCCCAGGGACTCCAGAGCCTTCTAGAGCTCTGCCTCCCGAGCCTCCTACGGCTCTACCCCCAGAGATGACAGAGCCCGCAAGGTCTTCGCCTCAGAAACCTCCCATGGCGCCACTTCCCTTGGCTCCGCCTCCAGAGCCTTCCAGGTCTTCGCCTCAGAAACCTCCCACAACGCCACCTCCCTTGGCTCCGCCTCCAGAGCCTTCCAGGTCTTCGCCCCTAAAGCCTCCTTCGGCTCCACCTCCAGAGCCTTCCAGACCTCCGCCTCTAGAGCCTCCCACGGCGCCACCGTCATTGGCTCCACCTCCTGAGCCTTCCAGGCCCCAGCCTCTAGAGCCTCCTACGGTGCCACCTCCATCGCCTCTAGAGCCTCCCACGGCGCCACCATCATTGGCTCCACCTCCTGAGCCTTCCAGACCCCCGCCTCTAGAGCCGCCTATGGTGCCGCCTCTGTCGGCTCCGCCGCCAGAGCCTTCCAGGTCTCCGCCTCTAGAGCCTCCGGTGGCACCACCTCCCTCTGCCCTGTCTCTTGGGCTCCCTATGGTGCCGCCTCCTCAGTCTCTCAGTGCCCCGCCTGCCGAGTCTCTCACGGCTCCACCTTCCAAGGCTCCGTCTCCCAAGTCCTCCACGGCCCCGCCTTTCACGGCTCCGCCCCCGGGAACCCTTCCTCACTGGGTTCTGCCTGCTTCCCCAGTAACCGTTCCTCCTCCCGGGCCTCCTGACCCTCTTCCTGTCCTGTGGCCTCATCCCTGGCCTCCTGACCCGATTCCTGTCCCGTGGCCACCTCCCAGGTCCCCGGACCCAATCCCTGTCCTCCAGTCGCCTTCCAGACCCCCTGACCCAGTCTCAGCCCTATGGCTGCCCCCTAGATCTCCCGACCACCCGCCTGTCCGCTATGTCCCCCCTGACCTTGCCTTCCTGCCTGCCCTCTGTGCCCCTTGGACTGCCCTCAATTTTGTTGTTGTGTTTTGTGGGTTTTCTGTTCTGGGGTTTTTTGTTTGTTGGGATCGCCAACAACCCGATTGTCCTGCACCACTTCCCAGAGGTCGCGCACCTCGCAACCGAGCGCAGCCGTCTGGAGCCGTCCGTAGCAGAGGGGGGAGTACTGTCACGAACCTCGCTCCCCGCGCTCACACGCTCGCTCCCCGAGCTCGCTTCGTCGAGCTCACAGGCTCGCCCCCCGAGCTCACACGCTCACTTCGTCGAGCTCACACGCTCGCCCCCCGAGCTCACACGCTCACTTCGTCGAGCTCACAGGCTCGCTCCCCGAGCTCGCGCGCTCGCTCCCCGAGCTCACACGCTCGCTTCGTCGAGCTCACCCGCCTGCTCCCCGAGCTCACACGCTCGCTCCCAATCACCAGTTATTAGTTTCACCTGCACTCGTCTCAATCACTAGGTTATTCGTTTCACCTGCACTGCTCGTTTTTTCCCCTATATATATATCACAACCCTTTCGTCTCACGCTTGTTGGTTATTGTGTAGTTTACCCCTTCGCTATGCCAGCACTAGTTTTCCCCTAGCTTCCCCTGCCTTTTCCTCTCGCTAGTCTCGTCTAGTTGTTTACTGATTTCCCGGCTTCGACCTAACGCTCCCCCCGACTACTCTTCTGTGGATTTGCCCTTTGTTATATTCTGATTCCCCGGCTTCGACTTCACGCTCCCCCTTGACGACTCTTCACTGGATTTGCCCCTTTTGTACTGTTGCCTGTTTTTTTCGAATAAAGCTGTTTTTATTCGACATTGTGACTGTCTCTTCTTGTGAGCGTGAGACAAGGATCTATTTAAGGATTCGTTTTAAAACACAAAAGACATACTTTATGCCTTGGAAATTGACAAAAAGGTAACTTACAGCACTTGAATTGGCTTTAGATAATAGTTGGATTTTTATATTAAATTTTATGTTGCAGATGTCTGTGTATTGTAAGAAAGTTCAGCTTTTCCATTCAGTCAGCTTAAATCAACATGTAATGTGATAGATCATCCTGAACATTTTTTTTTTTAAATATCATACATGCCTGGGTGTAACTATAATAAGTGTGGTCTGCTGAAACAGAATTAATAACTCATCTGGCACCACAGCAGACAATGGAACAATTAAATAATTTATTTTCCTCAAATCTTGTGTTAGTCGCCACATACTATAGCCTTTTTGACAGGATTGTTTGGTGTATTATATAGTGAATTGGTTGGTTTCAATGTACCTTGTGACAACAACCGTTGTATTATTGGACCAATACCTTCTTCCTTTTCTTTTGAGAGAGGGTACTGTTTGCAGTATACTGTTATGTTAGACCAAAGTTTAGCCATGTATGGCCTAATGTAAATTAAGCCAGCCTCATCTTTGTGGGCAGCCCACAATGCTGGGTTGACATGGAGTAGTTCCTGTTTCACATCAGAAGACCTCTGAGCATTTCACCACAAGTTCCTTTACACACAGGCTGAAAATACACTGAGGAAATAAATATTTCAAAGAGTTAGTTTCAAATGATATCTTGGCACCAATTTTGTGCATCAGATCACACCCGCAGATCATAAGCAGAATGGAGAGTCAGGTAAAATGACAAACTCATGCATTTTCAATAGAGTTGGGTCGTCTGGGGAGGTAATGGGCAATTTTTGTGTCATTTGACATTTCACAGGGACGCCATTAATTCCCACAGAGTTTATAATGCATTCCGTAATCGAGCCTTCGTAACAATGCCCTGCCAGGGAACTTTTAGAAGTGCTAGTGTCTACCAAGAACATTTAGGGTTTACTATCAACATACAGCACAAGAAAAGGCAAGGTAGAATCGTCAAAACGCAAAACAGAAGGTAGAAAATATAACGAGGGCTCAGTATTCTGTTGGCATCCCTAGCACAGGGTCCACTCTGTTGGATAATCAGGTGCAGAGCACTCTGAGGGTCGATTACGTGGAGCATTTCGGTAGTCATCACGATTTCCACGGTCATCCTGTCGGTGATTGTTGCCGCATTTGCACTGTTGTAAATCATACTGTTTCTTCTGACATTCGTGCTTAAAGTGTCCCAGCTTGCCACAGTAATAGCAATGGCCCTAGCCATCACCCTCCAATCCAACAGGTCCCAGACGTGCTCAATGGGGTTGAGATCCAGGCCCCAGGTCATGATGGAGGGTCATGTCAGGATGAGCCTGCAGGAAGGGTACCACATGAGGTAGGAGGATGCCTTCCCTGTAACGCACAACGTTGAGATTGCCTGCAATGACAAAAAGTGCAGTCCAATGATGCTGTGTCATACCGCCCCAGACCATGACGGACCCTCCACCTCCAAATTGATCGCACTCCAGAGTACAGGCCTCGGTGTAACACTCATTCCTTTGATGATAAACATGATTCCAACCATTACCCCTAGTGAGACAAAACTGCGACTCATCAGTGAAGAGCACTTTTTGCCAGTCCTGTCTGGTCCAGCGAAGGTGGGTTTGTGCCCATAGGCGACATTGTTACCAGTGATATCTGGTAAGGACCTGCCTTACAACAGACCTACAAGCCATCAGTCCAGCCTCTCTCAGCCTATTGCGGACAGTCTGAGCACTGATGGAGGGATTGTGCGTTCCTGGTGTAACTCAGGCAGTTGTTGTTGCCATCCTGTACCTGTTCCGCAGGTGTGATATTCGGATGTACCGATCCTGTGCAGGTGTTATTACATGTGGCCTGCCACTTCGAGGACAATCAGCTGTCCTTCCTGTCTCCCTGTAGTGCTGTCTTATGCTTCTCAAAGTACGGACATTGCAATTTCTTGCCCTGGCCACATCTGCAGTCCTCATAACGCCATGCAGTATGCCTCAGGCACGTTCACACACATGAGCAGGGACCCTGGGCATCTTTCCTTTGGTGTTTTTCAGAGTCAGTAGAAAGGTCTCTATAGTGTCCTATGTTTTTATAACTGTGACCTTAATTGCCTACCATCTGTAAGCTGTTAGTGTCTTAATGACCGTTCCACAGGTGCATGTTTATGAATTGTTTGTTTCGAATTGAACAAGGGTGGAAAACGTTTAAACCCTTTACAATTATTATCTGTAAAGTTATTTTGATTTTTACTAAATTATCTTTAAAATACAGTGTCCTGAAAAAGGGATGTTTTTTTTTTTGTTGTTGAGTTTACTAACATCACCACACACATATACAGTAATAATAGGGTGACCAAACATCCTCATTTTGCAATTTCTTTACTACCTAAATGTCTGGGATCTTGTTTGGCTTTGTTTTTATATTGACATTGTGTAATGTTTCTGAATAATACTCTGACACAACAAAGTAGCTTTCAGACTTTTTAATGAACTTATTAATCTCGGTTATAAACCATTTCTAGTTTCTCCCGCTTCCTCGTTAACTAAAATCCTGCTGCTTACGCAGGCAGTCTTAACTTAACTATGAAACTCAAAACGCCCTCTTGTGGACTGGATAAACAATGTCCGCTTTCAAACTAAAACACATCACATGTGGAAATAATAAAGCATAATGTCACATGTTATAAATCGTAAACATTACAACATGCTCTTTAAATTTGTCATACATTCTGTGTGTGCATATTTTCCATTTAAAATAGTGTATCAGTTTCATTTTACCCATTTACCTGGCCTCTCTTTCTTTGCGCACGCGAAAGAGCTTTGTATTTTGTCTTTTGACATTTCTCTTAAATTATTACTTTTTTTTTGTATGCAGCTAAGCTGCCGTTGCTTTGACAATATGAATGTACGATTACTTGTCTTGCCAATTAAGCAACAACTGAAAGTGCTGCATGCCCAGCCATGTAAAGTGACCATTTTTAATGAAACATTATACAAAAACACACTACTAGTAATTATATAACAATGATCAATAATAAAATAATGTAACTTTACTTTTTTTCATTTTTTCAGAGGACAAATCTCAGTTGAATCCACGTCTGAACCATCAATCCATGCATCTTATCACATAGCTTGTTGAGCACATTACCCTGGAGACATAGTGCATGTGGAGGCTTCACTCTATTCTCTGCAGCATCCACGCACAACTCACCACATGACCCACCGAGAGCGAACCACATTATAGCAACCATGAGGAGCTTATCCAATGTGACTCTACCCTCCTTAGCAACCAATTTGTTTGCTTAGGAGACCTGGCTGGAGTCTCTCAACACGCCCTGGATTCGAACTCATGACTCCAGGGGTGGTAGTCTGTGTCTTTAGTTGCTGAGCTACCCAGGCTCCAAAAGTAATATTCTTGTTAATCATTTTTGTATTTTTTTTCATGTAAAAATATCTAGAAATCTTTAAAACAAGATCAGTTTGATTTATCTTGTTTTAGAAACCACACTGCATAAGATAATTAGGTTTTTCAGAGAATGCATTTTTAACATGTGTATTTTGTCTTAATGTACTGGCAGTTTTTATAGACAAAACAAGTGAAAAAATATACCAGTGAAGTAGTCATCCAAAGTATTTAGAATATGTTATTGACCTTGCAAGTAATCTAATGGAATATGTTACAAATGACATTTTTCAGCATGTAATCTGTAGTGGAAAACATTTCAAAAGTAACCCTCCCAACCCTGATTAGATATGATATATTAATACTGATTCTCTGCTACTGGACTTTATATCTGTAAATAAAAAAATATTATTCAAAGTCTAATTTTGTGATAAATTTGAAAGGGCTTATAAGAGCTAGTAAAGTTATCCAGTGAAGAGCAGTGAGCATTATTCTCTATTTCTGTATTGTTGTTTGATTAATTTTCTCTAATACCAATTTCGTATGTTGGCCCTTTATGCAGTCTAAATGCCTCTGGTTAATAATTACTATATTTAAGCAATATTTTATTTTGACCAGTTGCCATTTTCTGTAAATAAATGCTCTAAATGACAATAGTTTATTTGGAATTTGGGAGAAATGTTGACTTTAGTTTATAGAATAAAACAAAAATGTAAATTTTACTCAAACACATACCTTTAAATAATAAATTTGGAGGGGTCTCTTAAGTTTTTCCAGAGCTGTTTTTGACAGGGATCTTACAGTATCCTCAATGGGTTGCACTGATGTTTAAATTGTTTTCCATCATTCTGCAGACAAAACATTGAGAGAGAAAAAAAAAGTAGACAACAAACTCCACAAAGCACAAGCTGTGAATATTAGATGTGATTTAAGACCTTTATATGGCTTAATTCAGCACATGCAGTTGAAGAGACTGTAAGTCATGTATTATACTGATGTGTTTTTTTCCTTTTACATAAAAGTATATTATATATTATATTATAAACCAATTTGCCCAATTTTTCTTTTAGAAACAATGGAAGCTACTCCTGAGTATATTCCACAAGTAAAGACTGTGCATGTTTAGTTTGTGTATTGTTTCTGTGAGAACATCAGAAATCAGCATATGTAATGATGTAGGTGCGGGTCAAGAGACAAGGCAGACTGGGGTGTGGATCCAAATGCGGCTTTTATTGTTGGCACAAAAGAAAACTAAACACTGGACAAAAATAAAGGCCCACGATGGGGAAAAACCTAAACTAACAAACTGGTGGAACACAGGTAGGGGAACATCCACGAAGGGCTGGGACGACAGGAACGGGTTACCGGGTAGGGAAAACACGAGGAGCAGGGTAACCTCCTAAGGACAGGAAACAACGGGCAGAGAACACGAGCGTGAGACAAAGAGTAGCATACATACACAACTCCACGAGGGACGAAACGATAACGCACGACAATGGGAAGGGAAAACAGCGGGGTTTAAATAACGAGACACGGTGATGACAAAATGACAAACAGGTGCGGACAATAACACTCAGACAGGGCCGGAAGCAACGGGAAGGAGGGAAGTGTAGTTTTCACAGAGACAGTGAAACACGGGCGGACAACACGGAAGACATGACAGGGAGCGTGAAGTGGAAAGTGACTAGTGACGGGTGAAACAGAGGACACGGGACGGAGAACACGAAACACGGTGCAGACGACGCGAAACACGGTGCGGGTGACACGAAACGCAGTGCAGGTGAGCGGGATCGTGACATAACCCCCTCAAAAGGACCGGATTCCAGACGGTCTAAACAAAAGGAAAAGAAACAATAAAAAAGAGTGAAGAAACAAGGAGAGGGGATAGACTGGGGGAAAACAGACAGACCAGGGGAAGAACAAGGGGCACAAAGACAGTTCACGGGGGTGCAAGGGGTGCTGAGACAGGCCAGGGGGGCGATTAGGCAGTCCACGGGAGGCAGGCAGACCAGGGGGGTACACTGGGCAGGTAGGAAGTCCGGGGGGCACAGAGGGCAAGACAGGCAGTCTATGGGGGTGTGTCAAGGGTCCAGGGTCAGGTGATCTGGTGGACAACCACCGGGTAGGGATAGATTCAGGTGGCCGCAGAAAGGAGGCCGGTTGGGGTGGCCCGGGAGCTGGCCATTTGGCAAGGACAGGGACCGGGTCGGGGGGCCTAGGAGGTGGCCACTGGACAGGGACTGGGCCCGGAGGCCGGGAGAAAGGACTCAGGGCGGGAGCAGGGGCCCTGGATGGAGGCCCCAGGACGGGGACAGAGTCAGAGGTCCTGGGTGGAGGCCACAAGACAGGGACCGAGGAGCAGGGCCTGGGAGGTGGTTGTGGACCTATGGCCGGTTCAGGGGACCTGGGAGATGAGGCCACTGGGGAAGCTGGCGGAGCCGCGTGAGGTGGAGCCAAGGAGGACCTCTGAGGCGGGGCAGTCGAAGACTTGGGTGGCGGCGCCGCAGGAGGCATAGGCAGGGACGCAGGAGACCCTGGGGGCGGAGTGGTAGAAAGCTTGGGAGGCGGCGCCGTGGAAGGCTCGGGAGACGGAGCCGAGGAAGGCTCGGAAGGTGGAGCCGGGGGAGGCGATGGCGTAGAGGGCTCTGAAGGCGGAGCTGAGGGAGGCTCAGGAGGCGGAGCCGAAGGAGGTTCTAGAGGTGGAGGCCTGGATGGCTCTGGAGGTGGAGCCGAGGAAGGCGTTGGCGGAGAAGGCTCAGAAGACGGAGCAGAGGAAGGCCTAGGTGGTGGAGCTGAGGGTGGCACAGGAGATGGAGCCCAGGAAGGCTCTGGGGACGGAGCCGCGGGAGGCTCTGGAGGCGGAGCCGCAGAAGGCCCGGAAGGCAGAGCCGTGGAAGGCTCGAGAGGCTTGTAGGGCGGAGCCCTGGGAGGCTCGAGAGGCTTGAGGGGCGGAGCCCTGGAAGGCTCGAGAGGCTTGAGGGGCGGAGCCCTGGAAGGCTCGAGAGGCTTGGGGGGCGGAGCCCTGGAAGGCTCGAGAGGCTTGGGGGGCGGAGCCCTGGAAGGCTCGAGAGGCTTGAGGGGCGGAGCCCTGGAAGGCTCGAGAGGCTTGAGAGGCGGAGCCCTGGAAGGCTCGAGAGGCGGAGCCCTGGGAGGCTCGAGAGGCTTGAGGGGCGGAGCCCTGGAAGGCTCGAGAGGCTTGAGGGGCGGAGCCATGGAAGGCTCGAGAGGCTTGAGGGGCGGAGCCATGGAAGGCTCGAGAGACTTGAGGGGCGGAGCCATGGAAGGCTCGAGAGGCTTGAGGGGCGGAGCCCTGGAAGGCTCGAGAGGCGGAGCCCTGGAAGGCTCGAGAGGCGGAGCCCTGGAAGGCTCGAGAGGCTTGAGAGGCGGAGCCCTGGAAGGCCTCGAGGAGGCTTGAGAGGCGGAGCCCTGGAAGGCTCGAGAGGCTTGAGAGGCGGAGCCCTGGAAGGCTCGAGAGGCTTAAGAGGTGGAGCTCTGGGAAGCTCGGAGGGCGGAGCTCTGGAAAGCTCGGGAGGCTTGAGAGACGGAGCCCTGGAAGGCTCGAGAGGCTTGAGGGGCGGAGCCATGGAAGGCTCGAGAGGCTTGAGAGGCGGAGCCCTGGAAGGCTCGAGAGGCTTAAGAGGTGGAGCTCTGGGAAGCTCGGAGGGCGGAGCTCTGGAAAGCTCGGGAGGCTTGAGAGACGGAGCCCTGGGAGGCTCGAGAGGCGGAGCTCTGGAAAGCTCGGGTGGCTTGGAAGGCGGAGCTCTGGAAAGCTCGGGAGGCGGAGCTCTGGAAAGCTCGGGAGGCGGAGCTCTGGAAAGCTCGGGAGGCGGAGCTCTGGAAAGCTCGGAAGGCTCGGAAGGCGGAGCTCGGGGAAGCTCGGAAGGCGGAGCTCTGGAAGGCTCGAGGGACTTGAGAGACTTGGGAGGTGGAGCCCTGGGGGGCTCGAGAGGCGCCGGCTCTTGGACGGTCACGACCATAGGCACTGGCACTGACTCTTGGACGGTCATGGCTGCTGGCGCAGGCTCTTGGACGGTCACGGCTACTGGCTCTGGCTCTTGGACGGTCGGGGCTACTGGCATTGGCTCTTGGACGGTCATGGCTACTGGCACTGGCTCTTGGACGGTCATGGCTACTGGCGCTGGCTCAGGGACGGTCATGGCTACTGGCGCTGGCTCAGGGACGGTCGAGGCTACAGGCGCTGGCTCAGGGACGGTCGAGGCTACAGGCGCTGGCTCAGGGACGGTCGAGGCTACAGGCGCTGGCTCAGGGACGGTCGAGGCTACAGGCGCTGGCTCAGGGACGGTCGAGGCTACAGGCGCTGGCTCAGGGACGGTCGAGGCTACAGGCGCTGGCTCAGGGACGGTCGAGGCTACAGGCGCTGGCTCAGGGACGTTTGGGGCTTGCGGCACTGGCTCATAGACGTTTGAGGCTTGCGGCACTGGCTCATAGACGTTTGAGGCTTGCGGCACTGGCTCATAGACGTTTGAGGCTTCGGGTTCAGGCTCGGTTACCGTGGGTGGCGAGGCCTCGGGCTCGCTCACGGTGACATGCGTGGGCTCTAGCTCGCTCACCGTGACATGCGTGGACCGGGAGGCGGAGACCCGTCTTCTCTCCCTCCTTCGAGCAGACGCAGTGGGCCGCGCTGGCTCGAGGAAGGCGACTGGCGTGGGGACGGGCTCGCTAACAGGTGGGGCTGGCGCGACAGGAAGCGTCAAGGGCGACTGGGGAGCCACCACAGTGGGAGGAGAGGTGGAGTCCTCCTTAGCGAAGACCACGGTGTAGGGTGAGCCGCAGACCAGTAAGGTTGCCTCCAGGAAGTCGTGGAGGGTCCACCCAGGCGTTGCCGGTGGTAACCGTTCTCTGAGTGAGCCATGTAAAGTGTCCCTGAAGAAGACCACCAGGGCTGAGTCCGGGAAATCAGTGAGCTTCGCCAGCGCGAGGAAGTCGCTGATGTGGTCTTCGACAGGGCGGTCCTCTTGTTTGAGGCTGAGCAGCCGGTAGTTGGCCCGAATCACCGCTGGATCCATATTTGGTCGTGCGTTCTGTAATGATGTAGGTGCGGGTCAAGAGACAAGGCAGACTGGGGTGTGGATCCAAATGCGGCTTTTATTGTTGGCACAAAAGAAAACTAAACACTGGACAAAAATAAAGGCCCACGATGGGGAAAAACCTAAACTAACAAACTGGTGGAACACAGGTAGGGGAACATCCACGAAGGGCTGGGACGACAGGAACGGGTTACCGGGTAGGGAAAACACGAGGAGCAGGGTAACCTCCTAAGGACAGGAAACAACGGGCAGAGAACACGAGCGTGAGACAAAGAGTAGCATACATACACAACTCCACGAGGGACGAAACGATAACGCACGACAATGGGAAGGGAAAACAGCGGGGTTTAAATAACGAGACACGGTGATGACAAAATGACAAACAGGTGCGGACAATAACACTCAGACAGGGCCGGAAGCAACGGGAAGGAGGGAAGTGTAGTTTTCACAGAGACAGTGAAACACGGGCGGACAACACGGAAGACATGACAGGGAGCGTGAAGTGGAAAGTGACTAGTGACGGGTGAAACAGAGGACACGGGACGGAGAACACGAAACACGGTGCAGACGACGCGAAACACGGTGCGGGTGACACGAAACGCAGTGCAGGTGAGCGGGATCGTGACAGCATAATAAATAGTAACACAAAACTAATATGACAATCCAGCAATAATAGCAATAATACTGTAAAGAAAATGATGTCATATTAATTGAACAAAACAGGTTTTAAAGATGTGCAGTAAACTAGGGTTGTCTTCAACAAGGTGTGTAAAAAATGTATGGAACCCAGTATAACATTGCATAATACTAAAATATTACTGTGGGACCCAGTCAAGTTTACTGTTCTAATTTAATACTGAATTATCAACATTGATTTGAGAATTAGATTTGTTTACATACAAGTAATATATTTTCATATTTTTTTACTTCACCTTCACCTGTGGCTTTTATTTTGAAACTGAAAGTGCGGTGGTGTATGAGAGTTTATAATGTTCTGCATATGTAATGTTTAGATGCATGTACAGTAAATCTGGGAGAGGGGCTCTGAACACCAGCATGCGAGAGAGCACTAGCCAACTCGGAAACATCGCAAAGATAGCATGAAATAAATTGCAGCCCACATGATTCCAGTCCATGCTGCTGATACTGTAAATGCAGTAGATTTTTGTGTAGTTACGGCTGAATGTATCGACAAAGGAACATTTATAGCACATTTTGTTCATGTCAGCAAATACTGCATTAAGTTGCGTTGTTGTGAATTTGACAAATAAATGTTTTAACTGTGATGTTTTTATTTTGAGCATGAGTAACTTACGGTCAAGTGTCATCACATGCAGGCTAATACGTATACACATTACATTATATAAGCACAAAATGCAGTCATAAAGCAAGCGAATCTCTTGCTGACATGCGGTGTCAGATGCAGGCTTCCTCTCTGCACAGAGACATGCAGGTATGCTCATTATAATACAGAAGAGCTAACTATGGGTTTTTTTTTTTTAACAGATATCAAATAATAAACTTGTGAAGATGAATAAACACCTTTGATGAGGGGGTTGTACCTGCTTGTTTACCTCCCCCCATCCCCCTTGGTATCTACGCCCCTGCTTATTTCCATGGGGAAAAATGAGGTAAAATCAATAAACTAAAAACATTAACACTCTCTAAAATGCATTTAAAACAGTGATTAAAACGAACAGCAGCACTAGATAAAGAAAAACAGACATTTCCATAATAAATACACAAGAAGCCAGGAGACCTTTGCAAACCAAAATTTTGCATGCGCTAATGTAGACAGACTGCATGTTGAAGCAGGGACAAGGCTTTCTTGTCATGTGGCATTCTCTGGTGGACAAAATTGGTACAACATCCTGCATCTGTAATCAAATGGTTGAATAAACTAAAAATATGTAAGTGTTACTGACAACAGAAATTGGTGGAGACATGAGCAAAAATGCAAATTAGCTAATAATAATGCCACCCTGTGGCCGATTGTCACGAAATTTGATATACCTCATGTACATACCCTTTATAGAAAGTTTTATATAGCGGCCATTCCCAATGCGAGTTATTAGGTGCTGAAATTTGATTGGCTGCTGGAAGTCATATTTGATGATTTGTTGAATCTATTTAAGAATATGTTAGCACTTTAACCAAAGAAGATGCATATTTAATATGAAGTTTGTTCAAATTACAGCTGCAAGTAATGACAGTTTTTTTGTAGTGCCCCCAAGTTGCAAAATTGTACTAAATGTTATATACAACATCTGTTGACTACATACATTGTGTTTGGAGTTTGCGTTGAGTAGATATTGATCAATAACTAAAATCACATTCAACCGAAGGAATCTTTGGAACGATTTGATGTATCAAAATTCTTTGAACAAATTTTTGGCAGGAGTGTCTGTAGATGATGTGTACCATTGATTGGAATAGCGGTCTAGGAGGAGTTTGAAAAAGTAGGTTTTTCAAAAAATTCAAGATGGCGAACATTTTTATAGGCGGAAATTAAATCGGAGATATACGTTTTGTAGGGCTTGGCTCAAGCAATCAGAAGGAAAATAATTGTAATTTTAGCCCTCACGGTTGCGGAGTTATGAGCAAAAATGTAAAAGTACTTATTATAGCGCCACCTACAGTCGGATGGGTTTGTGTGTATGCGCCTGAGTTGCGGTCGGGATTTGGGACCATCCTGCCAAGTTTGGAGTCTAGGATTTACGGTCTTTGCTGCCCATTCTCTTTTAGGGCAGAAAATTATCAGAAAATCCTACTGATACAACAGGGTTCCAGCACCTTGGTGCTTGGCCCCCTAATAAACCAAATCATAAAAGAAAGCAAAAATTCAAATTTGGACCATTGAGAAAATTAAAGTAAATACCAAACCAAATTGGAATGTTATCGGCCCTAAACAGAAAGTATAATCTGGCAAAATATCTCTACACTGAAAGAGATACAAAACAGAGACTGATCCTCAACAGATACAGGCTCAGCGATCACAGACTGGCCATAGAAAAAGGCGTACACAGACAAGCATGGCTTCCAAAGAAAGAACGAAACGAAATTTACAGAGGTGAAATAGAAATACTTTGAAAAACTCTCAAGCCTCACCACATTTTCCCAGTTCAGCAGAAACAGATTAAATGTTTCTGGGGGAGGACAATCATGCATCAGTTGCAGCAAAATTAATTTTTGAGCTGCACACCCTCAGAAAACAATCACTGCCTTAAAGTATTTTTTTATGTTCATAATGTCTTGTTATGCTTAATTTATTTAATATTGTATAGCCTAGTGGATATTGCTATTATAGTGGTTTTTTCATTCATTACCTGGCACCTTATTTTAATTCTATTTTAATGTTATTTGTTACTGATTTATTATTATGTTTTGTCTTATTGTTATCTGTTTTGTGTATTAATGCTTTGGCAATATTGTATGTAAATAAAATCATGCTAATAAAGTACTTTAAAACTTAATTGAAATTGAATAGAGAGAGAGAGAGAGAGAGAGAGAGAGAGAGAGAGAGAGAGAGAGAGAGTCAACTCAAGACCAATGTCTTTTTTTCGCAACATAATATATTTCTTTTGCTAAAATATTTAATGTCACAGGGAAAAATGAAAAGTCACACAACTAGCTCTTTACAACATCTGCACTGCTCTTACACTTTAGTTTAGAATGCCACAAATATAAGTGGGGTGATACAAAGAGTGAAGCGTCCAAGAAAGAGCTGATGGTGACGTCTCTCGTCCAATCAGATTCAAGAACCGGAACTAACGGTTGTATGTTAGTATAATAATAATAATAATAATAATAATAATAATTAATATATTATATTCTGTGTGCTTCCTTTGTTTTATCCTGAGATTATTAAAGCAGCATAAAGTAAATATGTACTTTACATGACCCAAAAGGTAATGTGCTCTACATGGTTACACCAGGGTTTAACTATGGGTTTATAAAAATAAAGTGACTTAAAGTGATTGTTTTGTCTAATCTGGCCCCTCACCTTCAATGAGTTTAACACCCCTGATTCATTCACCTGTACAACCAAACACATGAATCAACCCTATATTTAAAGTGACAGTCACACCAATGCATTTCAGTTCTTCCATTATGTGATAATGTCAAAGGAGGTAAATGAGAGCTTATTATTTGCTGTCTTGTATAGTGCATTTTACAGTATAGATTTTTTATATTTTTTGGTGGAGGGGTTGGTGCCCCTTTTCTTGGTTTTGGCCACTGCCTCTCAAAAAGTTGAACATGTACCAGTATGAGAGTTTACACCATTGAATATGTACTGTATGTTTATTCAATGTTGTAAACTCCCATAATGGTATATTCTGTGGTTAAATAAACTCACTTTGACATAACATGATTTTAAAACTGAAAAATGCTGTATCTGCTGACATGATGTTGCTTGGACATTTGCACTTTGCGCTAGAGACACAAGTATGCTAATGAGGAACTTCTTTTTTTTTTTTTGACAATGCTTTTCCAGGACAGGGGCACTAAACGGGCCATACTGATTGGCTCTTTCCATTGCTGCTCCACTGGCCCTCTGTTTATTTGTGGTTCAATTCTCATGTTCCCATGTGAAGTATGTCTGGGAATTAGGACTACTCACCTGCATATCTACAAAAATACCTGTAAAGAACTTTTGTTACAGACCCATCTCATATAAACTGAAGGAGCTGTCTGAGCTCAGCCAGCGGTCAGAGATCACAACCTCAATATGGCAAAAACCTTTGATGTTTCACTGTAACATCAAGCAATGTAATATCAGTTGCCATGTACTTCTGTTGATGTTTTGTGATAATGACCTATGATATTAGCTTGGATCTTACAGTGGTAGAAGCTTTCCATTAATTCAATGGTAAATTATCTGCACTAATATAGCGCTATAACAAATGGATAGATGGATTAAAATTTCATAAAATTCAAATTCTCTATACGAGTAATTATATCTTATGTTTATATCATATTCTGCCATATACTCAAATATGAGGAAAAATGTAATTAAGCACTACATAAATAATTGTACAGTACATGAAAAAACAATTGGATCATCAAATTTCATCCTTATTATATAACTTTAATAAAAACTCCTTAAAAAAACATGACAAAAAGGTTTAACTTTAATTTGTAAATTTCTCAGGTTACATGATAATTAACAACAGTAAATGTCTTGGTTACATGTGTTACATTCTAAAACAGCCATTAGAATACATATTTCTAAGCTTCTGCTCCAGTAATTCTACTTCTGAGACTAAATGATTTTGTCCTTTTGTGGTTCCAAACAGCTTATCCGACTCTCTTCTCCAGGAGCTCCAGGAGAACACATACCAGCAGCTATATTTATTTACCCACATTTTTAAAGTTAAAAAGTCAAATGACCAAATACACCCTGTTACTGGGATACAATTGAGTTTAATCCCTAAGTTTCACATCTAGCACCAGAGTGTCTTAATTAGATTGAACAGTTTAACATACATTCTGTCTGTCTCACATATCAACATCTGTGCAACATGAATACTGTAATGCTACATTTTATATTGTGGAATTACATTTTTGGTGGCTCTTTAGCCTGTGTGAAATTACACAGAAATGAAAATTAATTAGCAATCAGACTTGTTTTTATTTTTAACTCTTTTCTTGGAAAAGCATGGAAAGTATAATGAATGCACATTATCAATATCATGAATTGCATCATAACCAGTAGGAATGACTTTTCAATGCCCTTGAAATCACATAAAGCACAAATTAAATAACAGAACATTTTAATAATAAAAACAAAAGCTAAAAAAAAAGCTACAGTTGTAATTCTTGTGCATTGAAAATAAACAAAAGGAATAAAGATACCTTGTTGATTTGGATTTATTCATTTATAAGTGTTATAAAAAAGGAACATGATGCCAAAGGACTGAATGCTTGATTTAACAATTTACAGAACTGGTTCATAAATTACATTATATAGCTTTTGAGATAGACATCATGCTGAGGTGTTTGCAAGAATATGCTGCATGTTAGAGAGGTTTTAGCATTGACACCATCTATGTCCATTCAGGAGCACACATAAAATATGCTCCAAATTATAAAGAGAACACTTCATCCACACTATATCAATGCTAGGGCAATGAGTGTCTTTTAGAGTGCAGAGAGACTCATGTCTGAACATTCCAGAGATTTTGAAACTGTGTGCACGTCTGACAGAATGAGACAATGTAACGAATTGAGAGCACATTTGTGAGTCTGTCACTATGGTTTTGTAGCTGACAATGAGCAAGATGTTATAGAGGTCTATAGGAGGTCAGGCAAGTGGCTATAGACAGAGTCAAGCAAGGTCTGGCTTGCTTCTTGACTCTTTACCCCCGCGATCTCGAACAAGCAGTCCAGCTTGTCCTCGTCCATCGGGATCTCCTCGATGACATGGAGCTCTTCAGGGTTGAGAATGTGCAACATATCATCAAAGATGGGCTGCAGGTCACAGGAGTCCAAACGCACCTGCCGTAGCACCGTGTCCTTTTTCTCTGCGGGACAGAAGAGTGCAGCGTTGCCATTAACACAACAAATATTTTAGGCTTTATTATTCACATACTCCACAAATTGTCTGTTCTGATTTGGAGAGTATGGATACTGTGATTGTGGATAGTTAGAAGAGACTGCTTTGAAAAGGGTTGAGAAAACACTTCCAATATCTTTTTGGGGAAATCAACCTATGAATTATTTAAAATTATTATTTTTAATTTAAAAAGACCAAGCATTAATGTATTATACATAAGACATTTAAAATGTAAATGTATTATAAGAGTATCATTGACAATATGACACAAAACAATTATGTATGATTCCAGCTGTCCAGATGCAGACAGATGTTAACAAACGGGAAAAGCTAGGCATAAATATTTCCAGCTGTTGTCGTGTTTATCTATGTATGTTTACCTTTGGTTATAAAAGAGCCTGTCCGGCTGAGAGCAGAGTCCTTGCTAGAAGTGGAGTCACAACGCAGCAGCGGCTCAGATTCATCAGTAAAGAACCCCTTGGTGCGCTCCATCGGGGACTGCTCCAGCACAACACCAGGTGACTCTAAAGGCTTATGGCTGGGGCTCAGAAAATGGCTTACATTCACAGCCATCATTAGTGTGTTCAGGTCAACCTATGGTAAAATTCATAATACATGTTAATGTCATTTCTGATAAAGCATAAGACTAGAACCTATACAATGAATTCTTTTCATTTATAGATACATTTTAAAGCTAAATTGTGTAATTTCTGGGCCACTAGCAAAATTATTTCCTAAACACTACCCCTATCTGCTATTGGGGAGGCAAACCCCACCCCAATTCACACCATTGTTTGAGCCAATACTCAAACAAACTTAGAAATTACTTACTTTTATTGTCACTGCATATTAAGCTGGGATAGGAGAGAGTACAGCATTATAACATGTATGTATATATATATATATATATATATATATATATATATATATATATATATATATATATACACACACAGTATATATACAATGCATCCCTAAAGTATTCACAGCGCTTCACTTTTTCCACATTTTGTTATGTTACAGCATTATTCCAAAATTGATTAAATGCTTTATTTTCCTAAAAATTCTACAAACAATACCCCATAATGACAACATGAAAGAAGTTTGTTTGAAATCTTTGCAAATGTATTAAAAAAAATAAAATCACATGTACATAAGTTTTCACAGCCTTTGGTCAATACTTTGTTGAAGCACCTTTGGCACCAATTACAGCTTCAAGTCTTTTTGTGTATGATGCTACAAGCTTGGCACACCTATTTTTGGGCAGTTTATCCCATTCTTATTTGCAGGACCTCTCAAGCTCCATCATGTTGGATGGGGAGCGTCGGTGCACAGCCATTTTCAGATCTCTCCAGAGATGTTCAATCGGGTTCAAATCTGGGCTCTGGCTGGGCCACTCATGGACATTCACAGAGTTGTCCCGTAGCCACTCCTTTGTTATCTTGGCTGTGTGCTTAGGGTCGTTGTCCTGTTGGAAGATGAACCTTCAACCCAGTCTGAGGTCCAGAGCGCTCTGGAGCAGGTTTTCATCAAGGATGTCTCTTTACATTGCTGCATTCAACTTTCCCTCGATCCTGACTAGTCTCCAAGTTCCTGCCGCTGAAAAACATCCCCACAGCATGATGCTGCCACCACAATGCTTCACTGTAGGGATGGTATTGGCCAGGTGATGAGCGGTGCCTGGTTTCCTCCAAACATGATGCTTGCCATTCAGGCCAAATAGTTCAATCTTTGTTTCATCAGACCAGAGAATTTTGTTTCTCATGATCTGAGAGTCCTTCAGGTGCCTTTTGTCAAACTCCAGGCAGGCTGTCATTTGCCTTTTACCGAGGAGTGGCTTCCGTCTGGCCATTCTACCATACAGGCCTGATTTGTGGGGTGCTGCAGAGATGGTTGTTCTTCTGGAAGGTTCTCCTCTCTCCACAGAGAAACGCTGGAGCTCTGTCAGAGTGACCATCGGTTCTTGGTCACCTCCCTGACTAAGGCCCTTCTCCCCCGATCGCTCGGTTTGGCCATGCGGCCAGCTCTAGGAAGACTTCTTCCATTTACAGATGATGGAGGCCACTGTGCTCATTGGGACCTTAAATGTTGCAGACATTTTTCTATACCCTTCTCCAGATCTGTGCCTCGATACAATCCTGTCTCGGAGGTCTACAGACAATTCCTTGGACTTCATGGCTTGGTTTGTGCTCTGACATGCACTGTTAACTGTAGGACCTTATATAGACAGGTGTGTTTTCCAAATCATGTCCAATCAACTGAATTCCAATCAAGTTGTAGAAACATCTCAAGGATGATCAGTGGAAACAGGATGCACCTGAGCTCAATTTTGAGTGTCACGGTAAAGGCTGTGAATACTTATGTACATGTGATTTAAATAAATTGTTTTTATTTTTTATAAATTTGCAAAGATTTCAAACAAACTTCTTTCACATTGTCATTATGGGGTATTGTTTGTAGAATTTTTAGAAAAATAATGAATTTAATCAATTTTGGAATAAGGCTGTAACAACAAAATTTGGAAAAAGTAAAGCGCTGTTAATACTTTCCAGATGCACTACATGTCAGCTCTAATGTTGTAATGTTGTGGACCCACAAGAAGCATCCTTGTCAGGACAAACAACAAACAACTATTACGCAAGTAATACATTTGTAAGAATAAGGCTCTTTGCTGTAAGCGCCACAATGTGTGTCACTAATGTGCCCGAGGCGGAGTTAGCACAAAGGGTTCAGCCTTCACAGCCCTGGACCACCCACATGAGTCCTGTCCCTGTTGCCCTTTGCATCAAGAGAGGGTTACACAATGGGTACAGATGAAAAAGATTATATCGAGTCAGAAATTCACTGCCCACACAGCACATGGCCTGTGCTACACTCAAATAGCCCCCTGTATGCAAGTCATTCATCGTTATGCCCATGTGTTGGAACATTTATTATGCATTTCCAGATGTCAGTCATTTTACCAGACGTCTGTACAGTCTGGAACTGTGTTTTGACAATTACCCAGAGTGGTACAATTTATTATGCATTAAACACTAAAGAACAACATGGGCACTATTTTTGCACACTATGCATATTGTTTGACCTTCTTAAAAAGCATAGAATGTATAATCCATATGTTGGCCTACTTTTGGGGGCATTTGTGAGTCGGGCAACACTTCTCCTTTCTTGTCACATAAGTTACTAAAGGAAGCATATTATAAACTGGGAAGGTACCCACACCTAAGTAGTGGCACATTCAAATTACTACAAGGACAGAAACCACCACATTTCCCGAAAATTTCCTGTAGAATCAGAAGTGAATAATCAATGCTGTGAAATGTGCATTCCATTTAGTCATTCATTAGTCACCCCACACAAAGGAAAACAACTCAGAATTGCAAGAATGACACACAGAATGACCAACACAGAGGTCAGGTCCATATACGAGTAGTGAAGCATTGCTAATACAAAAATTTGACATTTCCTGATAATCTGATATTTTATTACACAATAAATTAACTGCACTAATTAAATGCTGTTTATGTGATGACTTACTATATGGCTATTTGGGGTAATATTACCAATAATTTGTGTAGGAAATGAGCAACAAAGTGAGCCTCATCTGCTATTTTGGCTGATGCTGATGCTGTGCTGTCTTTGTACACAGTACACAGTACACACTGTACACAGTGTGTGAACAGATTTCAAAGAATGTTACTTTTAGACTAAGGTTATATGTCAGGTAACTAAAGTTTCATTCACTCATTCTTATGATATAAAATGTATCAAGCTCTATGTCAGGAGATTTCAACCTTTACAGACCTAGATGACTCTAAGCCATCCCAGAGTAAAAAAATATCAGTAACACTTTCTTTTTATAATTATTGTAATTTGTGTTGGGTTCGAGTCAACACCTTAGTCGAGTCCATGGCACCCGCATTTATTTATGCGATTATCTAATCAGCCAATCGTGTGTCAGCAGTGTAATAAATTCAGTAAAAGTTCAAATCAGCATCAGAATGGGGAAAAAATTTTGATCTCAGTGACTTCAACCGTGGTATAATTTTTGGTGCCAGATGGGCTTGTTTGAGTATTTCTGTCATGCACAACAGTCTCTAGAGTTTACAAAGAATGTTGCCAAAAACAAGAAGCATCCAGTGAGTGGCAGTTCTGCAGACGGACACTTCTTGTTGATGAGAGAGTTCAACAGAGAATGGCCAGACTTTTTTGAGCTGACAAAAAGGCTACGGTAACTTAGATCAACTCTCTGTACAATTGTTGTGAGCAGAATAGCATCTCAGAATGCACAACACATCAACTTTGAGGCAGAAGGACTACAACATCAGAAGACACGTCAGGCACTTTATTAGGAGGACCATAGTGTTCCTGTGTTCCCAATATGCATATTATATCAGTTTTGAATTACATATATCAGTCAACCACTACTCATTAAAATGTACTAATACAAACTAGAATCTGTTCACCAGTTTAAATTTGGGGTCCAACATCACTGATGAAATCAAACAAAAGCATTGTTTTAACCACACAAGCAACGGTTCAGACAGTGCATTTCACAGGATGAAGCTCATTGACCTATGCTGTACCACAACCCACAGATACGGAAAATGACTCAACAAGACCACCTACTGTGCACAACGCATGGTCAGCATCTGACCAAATTAAGCTTGGTAGCAGTACGCTTAACAATATGCATCAAAATATCTTATAGTGCCAGAGCAGTGGCATTGTGGTAGTGTAAGTGATCTGACATTTAACCCTGGTTGAGTCCATCCCAGGTCATGTTCCCATCCCGGTCCGCTCTTTCTGTCAACCCTTGATTTCCTGTCTCTCTACTTCTATCAACAAACAAATGAAAAAATTAAATAAATAAAAAACGCCCAAAACTTTATTTAAAATAATAGATAAAGACAATTGTATTTATTATTTATGACTAGTTGGAAAAGCTGTTGAACTACTTGTACACAAATATATTTATAAAAATAGTAACATAAGTCGAGACTGAGTGCTGGTGGGTGACAGCTTTCGGACTGTGTCTAAAAGTCCTCAGGCTGTTTGGCCAGCTTCCACAACAAGTGGAGCAATAGATGTGTTCCTCCTCGTAGGGTGCTTATCTGAGGTTTACTGGCACAGTATGTTACGCCCAAGTGGACTGACTTTGCATACTTTGACTGTGAATTGATATTATTGTCTTTCTCTCTGTTTTAAAGCATTTGTTCTGAAGTTGCTAGCAGACCTATGAAATGAAAAGGTAGAAGATAAACATTAAAAAAAAATTCTCATTTAATGTCAGTTTCCATTGGCTGCTCAACATATGACTTCAGATTTGAGTCTTACACCATACACCACAAGATTTCCTCTTTAGTCGGCTCCATCAAATATCTGTTATATCCTCTAACAAAATGGAATAATTTCACTATCTGTCCAACAATTGATTCCAGAGTAACTGAATCATCTCTGTCTTAATTCACACATCCTGACCTCGTATGAACTCAAACCATTAATCCTCTGCATCTGTTTACACATAGCATCAAAACTTTTCATGTAATGTTACAACTTCTCATTCAGGGAAATAGCCAGAGTGAAATTTACCAGTATTTTAGAACAGGTCGTGTTCACACATGACCTCTAAACTGAAAATTGCAGTTAAATTTCTGTAAAAGGCTGCATGTGGAAATGTACAGCAGTGAGCATTGTTTGGGGTCAGACACACAGGCGTAAAGACCTAGAAGACAGACTATTGGACTACTTTCTTTAAAATACCAGCATCTGCCTCTGTCTTGCCATGTGTAATTCATTCACCTTTTTGGAGGCTACAGTTTGCGTGCTATGACACTGCAGAGCATGGGATACACGCGATTTCATCTGGAACGTGTCTCTGATGAGCGCACGCAAATGGAGCTCTTTCTACTAATATGTTTCACCCCCATTTATGTACCGTTGTTGTACAGCATAACTAATTCAATATCAGATCTCATGAGTCGTGAGTAGACACCAGTCCTCATCATATTTTTCATCGTGAGAAACGTCCCTACCAGACCGGGTAATTCTCACGTTCAGTGGTTTCACTACTGATGTCAGTTGCATCTCTAACAGTAAGTTAAAATGTTGTTAACAAAATGAACATTCTGTCATCAATTACCTACTCTCATGTCATTCCAAACCTGTATTACTTTCTTTCTTGTGGAACAAAGAAAAAATTATCTGTTTAGGAATTTCATGCAGGTCTTTTCCTTACGTACAACACCAGTTCATCATAGTGAATACAGTTGTTAAGTAGATTCATATGGGTTACCTACAGTATATGGTGCTTTTTTGGGGGGGTGGGTAACCTCAATGGTCACTACAAACTGTTGTGTATGGGTAAGACCAGCATGAAGGTTCTTTGAAATTCGATGAGAGAATGTGTATATAATGACAGACTTGTTATTTCTGGGTGATCTAATCCTTTAAACTTGAACAGATTTCTAAACAAAACATGATGACATCAGGACGGGTGGAGAGACTAAATAGACTACGACTAAGACTAAGTGCTTTGTAACAGTGGATAGGATGTGCTGTTCAGAGAATGATTTTTGCCATACCTTCACAGACACAGGTTCAGTGGAAGTCAACAAGCAATTAGGTGATTATTAGGTGGTGCTAACAGACAGATATAGAAAACAGGTATAATAAGAGTGTTTTTTTTTTATTTATTTTTTATATATCTTGGTGATATCAGTGGTATCAAAATGAGTCAAAAAGCCTTAACTGCACTATCTACAGCACTGCAACCTTGAGACAAGGGCAGTTAATATAATGGCCCTTATACGGGAATGGCCTTAATGAAAACTCTAAAATGAAAGTTGATGATTGATACTCTATCTCTGGTAGCTTTTCAGTCCTTAGTCATTAGTAATGCAGCTCAATGGGATGCAGCCAGGAGTCATGAGCAACTCATGTGTTTTGTTTACCCAGTTGTGTTCCCATTTACACTCACTGAGAACTTTATTAGAAACACCTGTACACCTACATATTAATGCAATTATCTAATCAGCCGATCATATTGCAGCAGTGCAATGCATAAAATCATGCAGATATTGGTCAGGAGCTTCAGTTAATGTTCACATCAATTATCAGAATCTCAGTATTTCGACTGTGGCATGATTGTTTGTGCTAGACGGGCTGGTTTGAGTATTTCTGTATCTGCTGATCTCCTAGGATTTTCACACACAACAGTCTCAAGAGTTTACTCAGAATGGTGCCGAAAACAAACATCCAGTGAGTGGCAGCTCTGTGGGGGTAAACACCTTGTTGATGAGAGAGGTCAACGAAGAATGGCCTGATTGGTTCAAGATGACAGAAAGGCTACACTAACTCAGATAACCACTCTGTACAATTGTAGTGAGCAAAATAGCATCGCAAAACGCACAACACATCGAACCTTAAGGAGGATGGGCTACAACAGCAGGAGACCATGTCTGGCACTTTATTAGGATCATAGTGTTCCTAATAAAGTGCTAAGTGAGTGTATGTATTATCCGAACTGAGCTAGACAAAGAGTGTGTGTGTTATGCAAGACTGTATACACATGACTACTTGATCCATGGCTTCATTAGTAGCTTGTGGATTGACCATGACAGGACAGGTTGTAGTCTGATGTTTGCTAATATACAAACCTTTCTACTATATGGTGTCACTTAAAACAGGTATTTAAATGGCACATTGTATGTTTAAGGTGAGATGAGTACTTTTTCAGTTAAAGCAATATTTATATTCCAAAATGGATAAAAAAGTAGTCCATCAGATTTACACGCTACATTTTTCAAGCTCTGAAATCATATGATAACTTTGTGCGAGACTAAAATTCAAGTAATTATTAACTGAGAATCTTCCCCTCCTCTCCCCATTCACTTTAATTTAATAGAAAATACAGGTTTGGAACAACATGAGGGTGAGTAAATGATTACAGTACTTTCATTTTTGGTTGAATTATTCCTTTAAAATACTTTCATCCATCCCAGGTACTGTGTAACAAGTGTAAGTGCAATGAGTTAGCAATTTGTTCTCGAAGAGTACAAACACTCTGGCCATTTCAAAACATTACTGTTTGTTCAAGCAGTCCAACATGTCAACTACATGTTTGTCCAAACAATGGAAGTTGGAGAAATCTATTTGAAAACAATTCTTATTTTTGCAATTCTGTATTGTCCCGCAACAGTTGTTGCTCACCTGAGGATTGTCTTCCATGCAACTCCGGATCTTTTCCACCACGTCAATACGCCGCTGGCGGTGAAGGGCATTGATTAGCTTAGCCAGGTTAGCATCACTGTCACGTATGGTCCAGTGCTGCAGAGCAGCATATGCCCTCTCGGGATTTTCTGAGTAGCTGTTAGAAAAGGCAGCCACCTCTCGCTCTGTGGCATTGGCCAAAGACTTGTACATGTCAATCCACTGACTGCCGATCTGTGCAGCCACCAGCTTCAGGATGTCAACACCTGGAGAATGAGTGGAAAGGTCAAACATATGTTTATCTACGGTATACTGTACCCCACTATAACCCCATACAAAAGTAAAACATTTGTGGAACAGCATGCACTCGAGTTGGTATGGACTCCACAAGTTTTTGCAAAACATGATTATCCCAGCATGATCTGAGAGAATACATCTTGTTTTTCAATGGCAGCAAGGAAATCTGACCTTTTGCACAAAGGAGATAACATGGTCAATTTCACAAATGTGTGTCTTAAAGGGTTCGTTCACCCAAAGATGAAAATCCTCTCATGATTTACTTACATTTAAGCCATCCCAGATGTGACTGACTTTCTTTCTTCAGCAGAACCAAAGTGAAGATTTTTTATTAGCACTATTCAGCTCTTTTAGTCCATAAGTAAACAGGTGCCATGAGACTGCTGGCTATTTGACAGTCCAAAAGGCATATATAGGCAGCATAAAAGTAATCCACACCATGCCAGTCAATCAATTAATGTCTTCTTAAGTAAATCGATAGGTTTGTGTAAAAAATAAATCTATAATTAAAACTTTATTAACTGTAAAAAAAAAAAAAAAAAAGAGCTTCTTGCCAGCAGTCGACGCATCAGTGAAAGAAGCGCAATGGTGCGTTCACGCGAGAAGTGTGAAGCCAACGTTTTGTATAAAACAGAGGAATGAAAGTCAAGCAAGAGTTGGATCATTTCAAACGGCAATACAATGCTGGCAGGAAGGAACGTTTTAAAGTTAAAAACGTTTTAATTATCGATTTGTTTCTCACACCAAACTATCGGTTTGCTTCAGAAGACATTAATTGATTGACTGGAGTCATGTGGATTACTTTTATGTTGCCTAAATATGCCTTTTGGACTGTCAAATAACCAGCAGACTAATGGCACTTGTTTACTTTCATTGTATGACAAAAGCAGATATGTGCTTATAAAAATCATCACTTCGGTTCTGCTGAAGAAGGGAAAAACAAACACATCTTGGATGGCTTAAATGTAAGTAAATCATGAGAGAATTTTTATTTTTGGGTGAACTAACCCTCTAAATATTTATTTTCCATCATAACTTAATTTTTTAATATGATTAAAATTCTTAAAACTTTGTTTATTTCCAGTTTTAAATTAGATTTTCAATCCAAGATTTCCAATGTGGACAATGCTGACTATTGATATACAGTATGCCATATGTCACACAGAATGGTAACTTTTGTACCTACTGTATCTGAAAGCATTCATGTGTTTTTGTAATGTATGCAGTTAGCATGATCTGCTGTTGTCGCAGTATCATCATCGTAGTGACAGTGAACATTTTTTATCATAAAGTGTAGGAGGGTGGTGCTCTAAAATTACAGTACATCAGCGGTTGCTGTGTGACATACATGGTTAAGGTCACAGAAGTGACCCAGAGTAATGCCTCTGTTTATAAACTTGGGTGTAGTGTGACAAACAGTTGCCTCCTGGGGAATCTTTCTAAAAGAGTACCCCATTACAGACCTAGAAGAACATTTAATTCAATCTCTGACACTTGTGTTAAAATGCAATTTTAATTTAAATTATAATTCAAGGCTAATACTCCCTTTTGATACTTATTGTACCTTACTGTATCTTCGAAACTTGAAAACGTATAGTTTGGAAAATAGGATATTAAAATGTGAAATATGCATAAGACTTGGTAAATAATGTCATGGTGGGGACAAACATGACATTTCTATAATTGTAGGGATAATATGGTTGCTACACCTCATAAAACAAATTAATAAAAAACATAAACTTATAATAAAGGCACAGAAAAGGCTCTGGTTTTCACATGGTCTACTGATAAAGTATAAATTATAAATAATGTTAATTGTCATCAATACAGTCTAATGAATGATGATGGATGAACGCACCATTACATTTACGCATTTGGCAGACACTTTTATCCAAAGCAACTTACAGTGCATTCAGGGTATACATTTTATAAGTTTGTGTGTTCCATGTGAATCGAACCCATGATCTACTAGTCGAACACCGTGCTCTACTAGTCAAGCTACAGGAATGCAAGGTATTAAAGCATCTATCTGTAAGCCCGATCTGTGCTGTTTGTGATCCATCTGTACCAAATTCACTAGAGCTCTCTAGCATGCCACAAAAATGCCAGGGCCTGCAGGATGCCTATCCGCTCGCCTGTCGTTTCCAGTGGTTTCTATGGCATGACAGAGCACTAAAGGAGGACACTCTCTGTCTAAGTGTGATGTAGGGCGATTATGATGGGTCGCATGATGCTTTCCGTTGTCTATGACTGTACAGTTTGTTGGACTTGGTTGCCTTAGTCCCAAAGGCAACTCTACTGAAATACCCAGAAAGCTACTAAAAGCTAATATCCCAATGTAGAGAGTGTTGTGTTTATGTTCTCAATCAGCAAGACCACTTTTATAATGAAACTCTGCATGACTTGAATATTTGTTCATTGTCCTATTTAGTTATACAGTGTCATGGTCATATAATATCTAGCTGTAGAGATGGCTGATTTTAAGTTTTAAAAATTTTATTGTATTGACAGCTGGCCTCTAGTTAACAAATCATTTCATAGAGTATATCCCAGGGTCAGAAATGAATAGGTGCTCGTGGCAAAAATGCCACAGAAATTCATAATAACAGCCCCCAAAATTCTAAATGTGTGTATAAAAATGGCATGGTCCTATTTTTTATATGATATAGTTCTTAATGCTATTCTATTGCAGGCCAAAGAAATGGGTAATACATTTTCAATCCAATTATTCAGATTGAAAACTGAAGGATAAAATTGACGTACCTGACTTAAAAGATGAGACCAATTCTGTCATTCTGTTGCTGGATTACATTATACAACTGTTGTCTGCACATGTGATACAAAAGTATTTGGTGACAGTGGATTAAAACACATTACTCATAATTTGCATGTGTGAAGACAATAGCTTATCCGCCACAGACCCTTACAATAGAACAAAGCCTTTAATGTCTTCATATGAGAATTCAAATGAAGTTGCAAACCAGCTGTAACAGGTCTAGGTTGGCTCCAAAACAAAGAAATCCTCAAAGGTAGCCAGGATTTCCCCTTTCAGGAGAGTCACTGTGGTGGCTTTGCAAGAATGTCTCCCATAAATCCCTGACACAACATACACAATACTAGTTGTAGTAATTATCACTTCCCCATCAAATGAATCTGCTCTCCTGGTGAACTGTTAAACATTAACCAGGGGAGGCTTACTAGTAGGGGGATCCTACAAGCTTCCTCCGAGTTTCCCTGAAACTAACACAAAATGTTGGCAGAGTTGAGCTCACCCATGAAGATCCTAATCGTCTCTAATAAAAAAAACAACCAAAAAAAAACAGCCCACCCTGTTTCTAGGCAGTGGGCTTTTTATAGATATCACCTATCCCAGAGGTTGTTATATGGGGTGTATGTGCGGGTGGTTCTATGTCTTTGATCTTCCCTATGCATGCTTTGTTATACCATTCGAGGTACTTCCTGGCCTCCAATGAAAGAATTAACTATTTGTACAATCTCTCCTTCATCTTTATGTATGTTTCCCATGTGGCCCTTTATGGCCATTATTTCACTAATGTAGTAAACGGACACACATGCCTTCAGGCCACCCAATTACACACCTTGAATGAATTAGGTAAATGTTTTGTGTTGTGTTCGCGAAGGCAACCGGGGTATAAAATGTACCTGTGCATTTCTAACCCATATGTTCACATGATTTGACGAGGTTCTACTATCTCAGTTTAACTCAACTGTAAAGCATGTTTTAGAAAAAACTGTAATAAATATTTTTTTACAATGAAGTCAATAAACAATGAAATTGTTCATGTTTAAAAGCTTAAGGAAGAAAAACATCTCAGTAAAAATAACAAGCTTTTTTTTTTTTTTGGAACTGGTGGAAGTGTTTAACAATGTTTTTTATTTTTTTTATTTTATGATTGTTAGCATGCCATTGCTTTTCCTCTTCTCTGATATTTTCAAGGGCAATTAACTTTTTGAATATCATAAAACAACTCAATCTGTTAAAAAAGAAAAAAGAAAAAAAAAACTGTCCCACAAATTACAAATACTGGAAATTGTTTTGTATTCAGACTTCTTCCACAAACTATAAATCTCAACTTTCACTTTCACATTCTTTCACATTTTAAAAGTGAACATTTATGGTAAAAAAGGACTTAAATATTGATCTGTTTCTCATCGCTTTTGAAGATATGGATTAAACCACTGGAGTATGGATTAATCTTATGTGGCCTTTATTTACTTTTTGGAGCTTCAATGCTCTGGCCACCATACACTTACATTGTGTGGACCAACAGAGCCGAAATATTCTTCTTAAAAACTTAGTTTGTGTTCTGTAGAAGAAAGAAAGTTATACACATCTGGACTGGCATGAGGATGAAGTTTCATTTTTAGGTTAACTATTAATTTAAAGCCCATACAAAACCTGTACAATGCTATGGTAAGGTATTCTGCATACTTTTTATGTGTTGGGTGGTTAGTGTGTTGCCAACTGGCCAACTCAAAGTCTATTTGACATTATATTGCCATAATATATATATATATATATATATATATATATATATATATATATATATATATATATATATATTTTTTTTTACCCATGTTATCAATCATTTTACGATTAAATCATAAGTCTGATTGCATATAAAAGTAAAAGCACACCACTCCATAACAAGCAAAACAATTTACGGTATCATTCATGCCCTTAGCACAAATGATAAGGGACAAATTGCACACAAAATGTAATACTTTGTGTTAGGGGGCTGTTCAAATCAGAAATGCTTGACTTAGCAAGAAACACTAACAAAGTAAAGTCTTCAAATTCTTCTGTACTGCACATATTTGAAGAAGATTTTGTTTTCAATTCTTTATAGGCTGGCACTTTGTATTCAGACACCTCTCACTACATAAAAGCCAGTCCCTCCTACAATCTCCCATCAAGACATGTACACTGATAAACTCCTAGCTCTCAAACCACATAGAACTGGTATAATCTGGTTTCAACTGCTCAGGGTTGAAGCAAAGTCATACATGGGCGGATATCTGAAGCTGATGTACTGTAAGCCGGTGCCACAGAGCTGTACGTCTCACAGATATAACCTAGCAGCCACTGATACAGCAACAACCAGGTTATGGGGTATAGAGTGTGAAATAAATAATAAAAGAGAATCTACCCGAGAAGCAGAATGAGAAAAGGAAGGAGATCAGATTCTGTATGAGCGTGTGACTGGACACTGGTCTTGTTTGTGTAAACAGTATTGCATTCTCTAGAGTGGAATAAATGGGATTAACAGCACTGGTGTGATGACAGATCCATAGATGATCTACTGCAATGGAATTTATTTTGCGCCCAATACCACTGATTGGAAAGCGCTGGGTGTTAGTTTTGGTTTCTTGCATCTTTCAGAGCATATAGTCATTCACGTATTTTCATAAACCCAAATATGGTACACATTAAAATAAAAAATCAATGTTGTTCTAAACGGTACAACTTTTATTCCCATAGAGACCAACCAATCAACAACAAAATTTTAAATCAATACAATACAGGCATTAAATTTGAGTTAGCCTCCTATCCGACAGTTCATCTTAACCTGTTGATACGCACCCCCTTTTTGAGCACAAACCATGAAAATAACATACCTGAACTTAAATGGTTGTATTTATTGGACCCTTTGGAGTATGGACACAGTTCTTTTGGCCCACAGTATCTTTTGAAAGAAGACACTCTGGGCTTTATTTCCCACGTTATTTATTTCATAATTAATATATGTTGTTATTTATTAAAGTTTATATTAATGGAAATATTTTGTGTTGAACATGTTTTTATAATCTAAAAAAAAAACAATAATACAAGTGCCAAGACAACCCAGAAATACAATGACCTTAAAGCCACAAGTCTAAAGAAGTTATGTTTCAAATTTGAAGATGATCTAACAAAAAATTAGGTTCCTGCAAGCTTTTTTCTCTGTAAAATCGCAGGCGGCGTACAGAGTAAATAAATCTGACTGCACTGCTTGGCTATATGAATAAAACTACTCCGCATTTTTAAAAAAATACTTTGGAGACATGCTCATTTTGTTTACGAGACTCTAATATATATAAGATCATATACAGTTTTACAACATGAATGCTGCTCAGATTGCATAGTTTGTTGAAGAACGACGATGAAGGGTAAATCTTTCAGGTGAGATCTCATGTAAACAATGGAGAATATATAAATATTTCTCAGATTTATCACTTTTATGGACAAAGTGCTATTGGATGTTTTTCAATGAACACTTGTCATGGACAATTGACCCAAGTGTGGCGAACTGGATTCATCTGGTGATCGCGTTTTCATATAAAAGGTATGAAGTCCTATTTTGATATTGCATGTTTTCATTTGTACTCCTGGCACAAATAACTAAATTGCTGTTTCTGGAGCATTGCTAATGTGAAACAGAGATCGGATATCAAAGTTGAACCCTTAGACCATTGAAAAGATGTATCATTTGTTAACATTAATTACATTTACAGACGGTAAATTCTATATTAAATGTAAGCAGAGTGACGTCACTACTGCGTGCGGGGGGATTGGGTATCAACAGGTTAAGATAGGTCAGTGACATTGTTTTATTACGCATTCCATATTTTTTATGCAATACAAATGACTGATGTGTGTCAATAATATGTAATACGCTTCCCTTGTCTCTTTCTTTCGTGGTACACAAAAGATATTTTCCTTTTAAAATCATGGTTAGGTTTAAGGTTTGGGTTAGACATAGGTAAAATCATAGAATAATTGTTTGTTGGTTTGTTTATTTTTGTCAATGGGAGTAAAAGTTGCATGTTTTTGTTCGAGCCAACTCGATTAATCAAATATATACTTTTCTTAAAATTTTGCCATCTTGTACAATCATAAAGATTTCTTGTGAGATCTGGTAGGATTTAAGATGAAGCAATGTATGTCTAAGTACTCCTTCGCAGCAAGTCTAAAATAATTTACTGTGATGATCTGTTGTTGTTGTCTCAAACTCATGTGAATTGCTTGGTTGTGAAAAATATGTTATACTTTCATGTTGTTTAGTCGCATCTGACTGTGCAAACAGACCTTTATAATGTGTGGTTTCAACTCACCCTGGCCATTTGAATAGTAAATCCACCTCTCCTTGGTATGTGTTGGAGAGCTGGAATTATTGTGGATGGCTTTCTCCATAATGCTGTTTGGGTCCTGTCTGGGACCCTTCTTTAGCACCCGTGAGCTGCGTTTTATGCTGCATACTACGATGACCACCAGCACCAGCAAAAGCAGCAGAACTATCATCCAGGGTAGGTGCTCATTGATGTCAAAGTGCTTGTGCGTGCTGGGCCTTGGCGCACCCCTGCGGATGGGCCGGTAGCCCAATCCTTGTATCTTGTCCTCAGACAGCGTCTCCATGGCCTGCTGGTTGGCCATTTGGTGGTCCCGTGATAAGGAGAGCTTGTGTTGCCTTTTAGGCAGGTCCTGAGTTGCAGCGATTAGGAGTCCTCCATTCTCACCACTGTACTTTGAGGAAGCTGTGGTTGTGGGAATGTCTACAGAGTCGAGGGCAGTCTCACTGCTATTGAAGACCAGCCCTGCTACATCCTGAAACTCCGAAGCTGGTAAGACTGCAGTACTTGCTGTGTGCAGAGAGTGAGCAAGAGAGAGAGAGTGAGAGAGAGAGAGAGAGAATTAAATGCAGTTAAAGATGAGCTTAACCCAGACAACAAAGCAGAAGGGAGAATTTCTAAAACTTTAATCCAGCATCAAGCTGGCATGTGTAGGCACTAGGAGAGTGGAGCTGTCTTGACTCAAGCTGTGCTGGCCCAACATAATCTCAAGAATTGCTAATCTCAACTGCTCAGATTTGACCCAAAAACTAAAACCAATACAATCTGAGGAATCAGAAATGTTCTCTAATGTACATATAGGATAGGACAGGGTACTACTTGAAGTTCAATAATAATATTTTCATGCATTTCTATATTTTTATGTTTTCAAATCTGCGTATTAAGAGATTCTGATGCATTTATAACAACTACTACTACTAACAACAACAGCTAAACCCTTACATGCCTTCAGATGTTTCTTCTACCATATATTCACATCCTATACAACCAGTACTATATTTAAGCACCAATCTGAAAGACTTGGTTGAACATTGTTGAGCAACCACAAAAGAGGAAGCCCTGTAACAACAGAACCATTGGATGAAAACGTTCACTCAGCTAGCTGGGAGAATGTAACAGCAACAGAAATCACCAGCTAGAACTAGAACTATCAACAACTAGAAATAACTTAACATTTCAGAACTGATATTGTGCTATGAAAAAATATGTATCTCTTTTGGCATTCACTGTATGTAACTTTATTTTGAACAAGTGAAAAATAAAACAAATTGAAAACGTTCTTAAAAGATTTCTTGAAACTATTGATGGACACAAATGGTGCAACGCATAAGCATTGTATGGGTCATCTCTATTATAAAGGTTATCTAATCATAAAGGCAGGAGGTCTTCAAACAAAATGGACAAAAATGGACAATAAACAGAAACAAATATTTTATTACATTATTTATATTAAATAAAAAGAAAGGAATATAAATGTCTGTAGTTTTATAATGTAAAACATTCTACAGTAAAAAAACATTAATTGTTTAATGGTAGTTACCTTAATATACACACAAACACACACACACACACACACACACACACACACACACACACACACAAAAACAATAATGTATTTAAAAGAGAATCCATGTAATTTTACAGTAAAATATTGTAAAAGAAAAGTATGTAAAAGTATAATTTTACCATATAATTAATGATAAAAATGTATATTGTTTACATTGTTCATGATTTTTATTGTTTTAACAGTATCATTACAGTCTTTCTAACTGTAACTTACTGTAGATACTTTACAGTGTGTTGCTGGCAATTTAAAACAGTATTATTGCTTCATTTTTCACTGTGCCTTACAATAGATTATTTTTACATTGTTACTGTCAAACTGATCTGTATTTTTCATACTGTAAAAATGTCTGTAATTGTAACGGTAAAAGACTGTAAAAATGCTACAGTAAAAAAAACTGAAACTGGTTAACGAATGGTTACCGTAAAATATACCTAAATGTTTTTTATATATTTAAAAAGACAATGCATGTAGTTTTGCGGTAAAATAAAAACATTTGGATGTGAAAATTATGATTTTCATGTATAATTAACGGTTAAAATTGATATTATGTTGAACATGAGAGTAAATGTACTTTTTACAGTAAATTATTGTTAAAAGTATGGTAAAAATCGGACATTCCAAGAACTCCCTGTGTGACCCATTACATTTTATAATATTTTATGGGAATTGTTGTGTTTCTTCTTATTTTTAATATCAGTTATGTACTTTGGGGTGTTCTGTGTCATATTTGATGTAGTTTATTTAATGTTTATTGCATCATTTTAATTTCACATGTTTCCCTGATTGTGTCTCACTGAGCACTGTCTCTACATGTTTATTGGTCATTGCTCCTAGAAGAGCCACTATCGATGAACTTTCATCATGTGCTCTTCTGTAATTACTACAGTAATTAACAATAAATAATAAAGTGAAAAGCAGATTTTTACAGTTTCAGGAGGTTAATGTATTAAGTTTATCATTACGTTTATCACAAATGCATGGGAATTTTCTAATTTAATTATATGTGCATCAATCCAGTTTTCGCATAAGCCGAGAGGGGGTAGCTGGTCACTTTTTAACCTCCACAGACTATGCAAGTATTTCTTAAAACTTTGGGCTATGTGCATGCTCCGTGTATTTCAAAAGTACATGATCATCCATCGAGTGACATTAATGCACAAGTATTTTCTAAGTATACAGGTATGTGCATTCATGGGGTTGCTGGCATGTGTGTGATACTGTGCATCAAGTTTCATATTCTCTTATTCTCAAATATTCATTCTACATAACCTAGTTGAAACCTTTCTACAATAACGGAAATTCTAAAATTGGCTATAGTGTTTAAGCCCCGCCCTTTTATGCCCAAAGCTGTCAGGTATAAAAGTGGGCTAGCAAACACCATTCCTCAGAATTTTCTTCCTTCAAGACATTGATTAATATCTCGTCTAGAAGCCCTCTACTACTTCACTGTCAACATACACGAGGACGCTTTGCTCATGAATCGCCCTTGTTCTGAGGGACGATTCAGTCTCCCGCGCCTCTTCCGTGACTCCTGAGGGTTCACACGAGGAGTCACGGAAGGAACGCGATGTTGAGTAGGATAAATTTAAGGTGGATCTTGTGCCGGCACACACCCCGTGAGCCCCTCAATCTCCATATACTACGTCTATGGCAATATGGAATGTATGTTCCCATAACCGTTCAGCAGTTATGTATCTCTCTGCATGTGGCGAATGGTCAATGGATGACGTTGCCGCCTCTTCTCAATGAACAAATCAAATTGCCATCTGTGTTTTTTTTTTTGAAACCACATTATTTGTAATATAAAAAAGTAAAAATATGATGTACACAAAGTACATGTGTAAATGTTTTGCTCTGGACTTTATTCTATATGTATGTTAGTAACATCTGACCATTATCTCTGAATGGTGCACAACCTTGCTTGTTAAGAGTGTATTGCTTTTTCTTTTAGCCTAAATGCCATTTTGATATAAAAACAAGATTGACGTAACATAATATTAATAGATTTTTTATTTTGCTCTCTCTGGACAGGCGAAGAATTGGAGAGTGTTCTTGCAATATTTTCCTTTATGAGTAAATATTATGTGATTTCATGTGAGTTGTCATTGTGTAATAAATGTTGAATTTTTTCAAAAAGGCCTCATTTGTTTAATACTTTTTAACTTACTCTGTAAGCTACTGTATATCTGTGTTTACTGTAATTTTACAGTACAGCACATACTATAACTCATTATACAGTAAGCTTTAAACTACTGTAGATAGTTTTACATTAATTTTAATGTGGTATGTAATACAGAAACTTGCTGGCTATTTGTTGTTACATGTAATTACATTACTGTGTAACTAGAGAATAAATGTACTTTTATGGTAAAGTATTGTTAAAATTACGGTTAAAAACAAGAATCGGGCATTGCCAGAAGTTCCTGCATGACCCACAAAATTGTATTATACTTTTATGGGAATAGTTATGTTTCTTATTTTAAATATTATGTACACTGGGGTGATCTGTGTTATATTTATGTAGTTTAATATTTATTGCATTATTTTCATGTCACATGTGTTACCTTGATGGTGTCTTTGTGTGAGTAACACTGTGTACACTGTCTCTACATGTATATTCATTATTGCTCCTGAAAGGGCCACTTTTGATGAATTATAAATCTTTACGTGGATTTTTGTTGTCACAAGGTTATTATACATTTTAAAGTAAAAAGTACACTTTTAAAGTCCAACAAGGTTAGTATATTGAGGGTATATAATTTAATAATTTCACTATATTAATAATTTAATATAGTGAAATATGTAAATATATGGGCTTTAAAAATCCTGAAACATGGTCAACATATTTTTATTGTAAATTAATGGCAACCACAGATGGCAGATATTTATGTAAATTTAACAGAATGTTTTTTAAAGTGATTTAAATGTAAATAAAATTAAAAGATACTGTAATTGCTATGTTTTTACATTGGAAAGGAACAGTTCTTATGGTAAATACCTGCTGATAGAGCTTTTTTATTCTCACCTATATGTGCTGACGCCGTGCTTGAGGCCTCTCCAAGTAGGACAGAGACGGAACTTTCTGGAATTTGGCCACACACGTTGTCTGTTGTCTCGTTGCCCTTGATAAGCAGCATTGAGCCCAGAGACTGGCAATCTGTGTGAGCTCGGCACTTCAGAAAATCTGAGGCCATGTTAGAAAAGGTACCACGCTGACATGGGCGGCAACGCACATCCTCTGTCTCACTTCCTCGCTTTCTGACGCCCCACCCGTGAGGACATAACGAGTACTTCTGACACATTCCACCCTGGGAGAAGCTGCCCAGCGGGCACACACATACCCGATCGGTGGTGGACCTACAAGGTGTCTTCTCAATAAAAGGGGCTTGGCAGCGTCTCTGGCAAAGGTGGCACTGCTCCACCCCATTCTCACCCCGGGTGAAGGTGGCCTCCGGGCAGGGGCTGCATTCCCGCACATTGGCCTCAGAGCAGTGAGAGGACACATAGGTGCCCGCCGGACACTTGTCACACACTAGCTTGTTCCCAGTGTTGGGGTCGATGTGGTGGTAGTGTCGAGAAGACAAAGGCTTCTCTGTGGTCGGGCTGGGGGTCAGTGCATGGGTTAAGAAGTCACCGACCACAGTGCACAGCAGCTAACAAAAGGGAAAGAACAACAAGCAGACTGTTATGCAATGAAAATCACAACACACAATAAATAAATATGGTGAATGGACACTATGAAATCGGTTTATGTAAGAAGCAACCATAAACAATGAGTTGATGCAGATAAACTCATTACGGCATTCTATCATTAAGCAAGTTATACGTATATTCAATTTGCTCTGTGCCAGTCACTTACTCATAGGTTAATGGAATAGTTCAACCACAAATTTTTATTCCCTTATCATTTACTCACACTTATGCCAACCCAGATGTGTATGACTTGCTTTCTTCGGCATTACTCAAACTCAAAATCTCAAAAAGATTTTTAGAAGAATATATCAGCTCTGTAGGTCCATACAATATAAGTGAATGGTTGCCAAACAGCACATAAAGGCAACATAAACTTAAACCATATATCTCCACTGGTATAATCCATGTCTTCTGAAATGCTCTAATCTATTTTAAGTGAGAACAGACCAAAATATTACTTATTTTTTCTACTGTACATCTTGCCATTGCAGTCTCTAGGCATGATAATGATTTCGAGCTCGATTACACTTCCTAGTGCTTGACCCATGCGCAAGATGGTGCTAGGAAGTGTAATCGAGCTTGAAATCATGATCACCAAGGACACTGCAGATGTCAAGATGTATAGTACAAAAAATATGTATATTTTGGTGTCTTTTCACCCAAAACTGATTGGATCGCTACAGAAGACATGGATTAACCCAATCTTTTGGATCACTTTCATGCTGCCTTTGTGTTTTTTTTGGAGCTTCAGATTTTTGGTCACAATTCATTAGCATTGTATGGACCTACAGAGCTAAGATACTATTCTAAAATAGTTTGGGTGAACTATTCTTTTAACTATAGAAACTACATTTACAATATTATATACCCATATTCCTCATATTTTATATTAACACTTTTGTCCTTTTGAACAAATACACTAATTTGTTAATAACATAAACTTCAACACTAACTTGTAAAAAAACTAACTTAACAAAAATGTTTGGGGCAAAACTGTTTGGTGGGATGGAAATTACACCACAGCTGTGGGACAGAAGTAATTTATGAAAAATTCATAGAATCATTTTAACACAATAAATATTGAAATTGTTTATATTTATTTAACTCTTTGTTGAGATTATTATAGTTTCAAACATGTAATAATTAGTATTTTTATGAAATTGAAAGTCTGGGTTTGAGACAAGGCTAAAGAAATTAAATCTTCACATAAAAAGCATTTAAAAAGTACAAAAAATAAATGAAGGCATGGTAAAAAGTTTCATAGTCGATTTTAATGTGACTTTCATAAAAAAGCACAAAACTACTATTCTTTAAACCCAGTGCAGATGGCAAAACATGCCTGGATAACATTTACACAGTGCAATAAACCATTCATGCAACCAACACTTCAAAGACCAAAATCAGGATCCTTGGTATGTGTTGACAGCACTTTTAAAGCTCGGTGGCCTTCAAAATGACTTTTGATGATAAGACGGCCATAAACACATCCACTCTATAGTTACTAGAGACTGAACATGATCCACCAAAGACAGATTCCAATCATTACAGTCCCCTCCACTGCTTTGGCACATCCAAACCTCCAGACAGCACAGCATGATAACTGTACCTAAAATTCTTTACTCTCACATTTTAATTCCAAACATAAATGGGGCTTTGGCCGCGAAAAACAGCTTTATTCACCACATCTTGGCCATGGTACAAAAGTCGTCACCAAAAATATGATGCTGGAAAGCAATAAGCTCTAATATCTAGCACACAAGGGTCCAGCTGCATCATCACTTTTGTAACACAAAGTTCTATTAACTGCTGATCATGAAACACCTGGAGTTTTATTATGGTTCCTCTACAACAGACCACACAGAACACTAGAATAAAAGCACAGAATACTAATTTCCTTGCTAATAAGGGGAGGGCTGGCTGAATGGGCTGAATGAACCATGCTGCTTCAAACCAGACATGACTTTAATGTTCTCTTATCAAAACAAACTGACATTGCTGAGAACTGGGGATGGGTTTTAGTCAATTTTATGTATCTAATCAACTAAGTAAAACAGACGTCTTTGGCCACTAGGGGTGTCAAATTAAAATAAGAATTTCAAATATTCATCAAATTTAAGAAAAATGCACATTCGAATGTTAAAACTGCGTATTTGAATTTTGGATTTGTGCCAAGCACTGACGATGACTTCATATCGATCAAATTCTTTGGCTAGACACAGAGCAACAAATAATCTTAATAGAAAGTAGGTGTCTCAATATGCTTTTAAAGTTCTTTTTAGCTTGACACAGCATCTGAAGTCACAGTGCTCCTGCACGAGACGCTGAATAAACAAAAACAAAGCGAAACAAATATGTTCATCTAGTGTGTTTACATAGAAAAACAAATGGATGGTTGCAAAAGTGTTCGGTGTGAACAGCCCCTTACAGTTGGTGGAGGTCTTTGGCCATTGCGTCTTGCTCTCTAATAACCGTTTCTTAGATTAAGCAATGAGTTTTTTAAATGCTTTGTTAGGAAAGATAATCAACTTGGAAATGTGTCTCTAGATCCTCTCGTTCGGTTCCATTCTGTTGTGTTCCATTTGAACAGCCCCTGGCCTATGCTCACTGTCTGAGCCACTTCACCACTGAGTTCAGCCGAATACCACTGCTATCTAGGAAACCTGCTACTATACATACAACTATAATGAATAATAAAACAATTCAGTATTTTTCTGTTATTATGAAGTTTGAGTCATGGGTAGTATACTGTGGCATCAGTGCATGTGTAACACCATGTGAACTGTCTATTTAAGCAACCCCCCTCCCTCCCTACCTCCATTGTTCTTTTGACTCAACATTTGAAAATATGGACTGGCTAAAACTTTATTTATTCTATGCACATTAGTTAAAAACTGATTGCTCATTTTTAACAGCCAGGAATATTATTTGTAGTAATTTAACTGTGATTTAATGCACCCCCTTGTGGACTACGGAAACGGCGACAATTTAAAAAAATCTGCTGACTTTGAAAATATTTTTCAAAGTCAGATATTTAAGGTAAAAATGTGAACTTAGTTTATCTGCCCAATTGACATCCCTATTGTCCAATGCATTGTGTCTCTTGCTGTTTTTTCAGAAACACATGCCATTAATGAATGCCGCATTTTTAATATGCCATGTCAAGTTGGAAATAGTTATTTAAAAGAAAGTGTTTAAATAAATACTGCATGCATTCTGTTTCATTCAGCTTCTCCCCTTGGTATGATTTTCAGAGGCATTTTATTATTTTTATGAGCACGACTTTTCCAATTATACAAAACAAAACAAAAAGTCAAATTCTTTAATTTAATCTACTTATTAACATTCATAGTATAATTGTATTACATCGTATGCGTCATGCAACAATATGTATACCTATGCCTAGAGTACAATATTAAGAAATAAATCAGATGTTGCAAATAAAACAGAGCAACTCATTATGGGGGAATTTTTTGTCCCCACTCCAGTTTAAATTATGAGGGCTTTTTTTGTGGCATTTTTGCTTTAAGCCTTTATTAATTTCCCAGGCTACCACTGAAATAATGCCAAAATCTATCACAAAATTAAAGGTAATTTTTCCAATATTAACATACTTCCTCCTATTCCAGCATAATATGCAAAGACAACTATAAGTAAGTGATCAGTTGGTTGACAGGGATTGCTTAAGTGCAGCTTTGTAGAACAACTGACTATAGCTTCTGCTGAATATGAATAGCAATTAGAATTAACTGCTTTTCCACCAGCTAATGGAGAAATAGAGAGCAAGCCAACAGTGAGCTAAGAGACCAGGGTTTGAAGTAGGGCAGTGATGGGGACAATTTCACTGATGATAGGACAATGTCGGCATGGTTAGTGGTCTATAAAAGCACTTTAGACTAACTCATTTCCCATCACTAAATGAGTACTCTGTTGCGTCAAGAGACAAGTCAGTTTTTCTCTGAACCGGCTCTTGAAAGAGGAACTTGCAGCCATAAGATAAGAGGAACATCTTTTCATGCATTTTTGCTTTTGATAACCGCAGAATGCATGATGTACAAACCAACTCCACCCACACTCCACATTGTCAACTCACCCAAAACAATGTCGGAGTTAAAAGGGCAATTCTATGTAGTTGAGTATCTGCTCTTTAGCAATTTTGTGAAAGATTGTGCAGATATGGGGGTCAGGGTTTTGCCTATATTATAGGAACCAAATGCCATGAGGAAAACCACTAGGTAAACATACTAAATAATGTCTTAATGAAAATGTAAAACTGAAGAAAGGTTTAGAGTTAGGGGATAGAAAATATTATTAGCTCTCTATAAAATCAACAGAAGTCAATGGAAAATCCCAACCCTTACAGAAAAATAATTGCTTGTGTGAGTGAGCGTATTCGCATACTAACCATCCCTGTCTTCCACAACAAGATTTCGGGTACAAGTCAAAACATTGGAAAAATACGCATTACTGGCAACTATTCAAAAGGTTGCTGCTCCCTTTTAAAGCTGTGACTTTAAAAGTGCCTTAGCATCCGCTCATCTACCAAACCAAAACATCCCTTCAGGCACTCATACTAAAATATTTATAAAAATAATTCCGAAAGTTGCAGAATAAATATTAGTAGCCACAAAGCCACAAGGAATTACATGCATGCAAAAAGTGATGAAGACCATTTTAATACCAAGGCAAATCCTTAAAGGAATATTCTGGGTTTAATACACATAAGCCTCAATCGACAGCATCTGTGGCATGTTGATTATCACAAAAAATTATTTTGACACATCCCCCCCCTTTTCTTTAAAACAAAGTAAAAACTGAGGTTACAGTGAGGCACATACAATGGAAGTTTTTTATAAAATTTTATAAAAGCGCTTCCATTAATTATTCTGTTAAATCTCATGAATTATTTGAGCTGTAAAGTTGTTTAAATCATTAGGTATTGTTTTATTTATTTGTTATTTTTTTGGTCTTTTAAGTGTTTAAGGGTTTATGGTGTTACATTGTCATGGCAAATTCATATTAAAAATGTATATGACTTTACACAGAAAAGATTAATAAGCATTTTTTATAAAATAATGTAAAATCATATAAAATCATGTTAACATGCGTATTGTTCACATCTTTGGCTATACTTTAGAAACAGTGAGTAACGTATACTGATTGTCCCCATTAATTTCCATTGTAAGTGCCCCACTGTAACCCAGATATGTGTTTTTTTTAAGAAAAGGAGAAACAAGTTGAAATTATTATTTTGTGGTAATCAACATCATGTCAAAAATGCTGTTGATTGAGCTTAACTTGTATTAAACCTGGAATATTCCATTAAAGGCAAAGTGTGTAATTAAACCCGTGAATGAAATGACCTGGCATTTCAACCAAGCTTGTAACCTGTGTTTATACGCTTTACATAATTCTAAAATATATGTACTTAGTGAGTAATCAATAAAACATTCCCAGAAGCTCTTAGGAACACAACCCATTGGTATCTCCCATGGATGTAGATGCTGTAAACTACATGGAAATAATGAATAAGTGCTTCAGGAAATGTGGCTGCGGGCTTTATTATTGTATAGCTCTCTAAATGTTCATTTATTCATGGAAAAGAATGGTGTGGTGTGCGAATCCGCAGGAACATCCATGGGGACAAATGTGATATCATCAGGATTCCTTGTGCCAGAGCTCTTAGTGCCAGACAAACAGGACACCTGTTGCACCTGTGATACATCATAACTGAAAACTGCGTAGCAAGTACAAACACTCCCTGTCTGGAGTCATTCATGCCTATTTATACTAGACAACGGCCAAAGATTCTGCATGCTCCATGAATGAGCAAGGAATATTCCTGCAAATGCCAAACACACTGCATCAGTTGCGTCATTGCCACCAAATATGTTTTTCACAGGCACATGGATGGTTCAAACTGCTAAACCTTCTGGAGCTGTGAGACTAATAAGTCATTGGTCGACATTAATATGGGTGTTTGGGTGGATTATGGAATTTGATGGACCTTTGATAAAAACCTGCAAATGGATAAGTCAGTTTGATGTCATATACCAAATTAACCTCAATTGACTTCATACTGCGGATATTAAATAATGAACATAGGCATGTCAAATCATGTAGCTCCTTTAAAACAATACAGTCAGTGTATATAAAACAATGACTAAAGGAATGTTAAGTCATGCAATGTATTTAAACAATATCTACATACATACACATGCCACTTAGATCTTTATAATACAATTTGAGTTAATGACACACACAATATAAGTTGATGACTTTATTGTTAATGGACTTCATTATTAAGCACTGACAAATGTACGTAGGACAATAAATGAAAACTATACCACAAACAATAAAATAAGAATTTCTCCAATCCAACCTCTATTTATCGAAAGCTGTGTCTCAAAACATAAGTGTGTTACAATCAGTAATACCAATAAATTGTTTAAAATATAGAAATATAATAAATAACACTATAGTAAAAAAAAAGTTTCTATACAAATATTTACATACCATAAAATAAACTGTTTTAGAAAACGTCATCTTTTGTTGGGAGCAAAGCCATTGTCATTATAGCAGCACACTACAAAAGCGTCACCAGGTAGAGCTACTGTCCCTTTAAATTAGTCAAAAGCCAGAATATTCGGGAGGATCCGAGAAAAACAACTGAATAACGAATGTATCGTTGGCTTACCAGGAGCGACACATTGATGGACATTTTCCCAAGCATTGTCCCAGTCGAATCACTCTTTTAAATATGCCCGGGTCCACATCTGTTACTTTTGCACTTCATAGATGAAGTATAACCATCTCCGCGTCAATAACAGGACACCCACATTGTGTAAGGTATTGTACCTTTGCTGGATCTCTCCTTTCAGTGCACAAATTCCGTCCAATGACAGCTTATTATAGTCTGTGCCCCTGAGTGCACGGGTTTCAAGTAGTAGGGGATAAGCGCTTCGTTTTGGAAGAAAAACGGTATAATTCCCATAGCGATGATAGATGGATTTGTGGACTGAAGTCTGGCTTCTGTTTGTCCAGGTTACAGATTCTTGATTCTCTGTGCCGCAAACACGGGCTGCTGCTGAATGAAGAGGGCGGGTGCTGGGGACATACGTCACAAGCGAAACTTGCCACTGGCTGCTTGTCTGTACCGCAGACCGTATCAGAGGCTTGATGCGAGACAGTTTCCGGGAAGATTCTGGGACTGGGCGCAGTGAAGTGAAAAGCAGTGTACCATACAGGGCGTTACAAGCCGAATATCAAATGTTATCAAGAAGAAAGGTGTTGCACAGGTGCCCTGTACATCCACATCCTATGATATGGGCAATGGTTGTGGCAAAGCACATTCTTCAATAATCTATCTATCTATCTATCTATCTATCTATCTATCTATCTATCTATCTATCTATCTATCTGTCTGTCTGTCTGTCTGTCTGTCTGTTTGTCTGTTTGTCTGTCTGTCCACATTGCCAAAAGCATTGGTAAAATAAAATTATATATATACACTTAAATACGCATTTACACTCACATATACACTCACTTAGCACTTTATTAGGAATACTATGCTGCTGTAGCCGAACTACCGCAAGGTTCAACATGTTGTGCATTTTGAGATGCTATTCTGCTCACTACAATTGTACTGTTATTGTACACTACAAGAGTTACTGTTGCCTTTCTGTCAGCTCGAACCAGCCTGGTTGACCTCTCTCATCAACAAGGCGTCTCCGTAAGCAGAATTGCCACTCACTGGATGTTTTTTTGTTGTTGTTTGTTTTTGGAACCATTTTGAGTAAACTCTAGAGGCTGTTGTTCAGCAGTTACAGAAATACTCATACCAGCCCGTCTGGCAGAAACAATCATGCTACGGTCAAAATTTAATCAGTGTTATTACGGTTTCCCCATTCTGGTGGATTATGTGAACATTAACTGAAGCTCCTGACCAGTATCTGCATGATTTTATGTATTAACCTGCTGCCTCATAATTGGCTAATTAGATAATTGCATGAATAAGTAGGTGAACAGGTGTTCCTAATAAAGTGTTTAGTGTATATCCACATATCTAGAAAGAATATAGATATTTATAGAATAAAATAGGATGAAAAATCTAGAATATTAATTAAAATAATATTAAAGTAAATATTCACTATATAGAAATGTATTTCCATCCATCCATCTTTCTATCTATCCATCCATCCATCCATCCATCCAACTATATATCATGCATACTGTACATCTATCCAGTACATGAATAGCCTAATGCCAGTCTCACTTCCAATATAATTTGAAAGAAGGTCTTCCAGCCATTATCAGGACTTAGACATATGTAAACAGCATAACATAATTTTTTGTGTCTCTGGCACAAGGACCAGAGATTATTTCCAGTGACTCTCAAGCAGGCAAACCTCAGAGTCCATTGGCAGATGAGGGATACACCATCTGGCATATGCCTACATGTGCAACTGGGAGCTAAAAGGTTGAAATGGGAAAATGCACTCACGTGCCACTCTAATCACTCTAAGTGGGTTAGGGACTATGGGGTAAAAGAAGAGCATCGGTCTGGTTAACATTAGTGCATCTATGCTGAAATGTGCAACAATATGGCTATTCGTGTCACTGTGAGATTACACACTACCTAGTGCTGTACTGTGGACTGAAAGTATATTTAAGTCTTTCAAACAAATATTACTAGATTTATTCATGTTTGTCAGTTATTTGAACACCAGATTATGTTTTTCTCAGTATACGTTACAGGATGTAAGGAGAGCGTCTGTGGTTTGAGGATCATATTTCAAACAGCTCACATTCTAATGTTCACATGTGATAAGTCAATCATAACTAATTAGAACTGTGATACTCAAATAGTAAAAAAATTCATTCTGTAAATTAATTATAGGTATTGATTTGTTCTGACCGGCTCTAATTACAGGGCATATCAATCAACTTCACAAATTTATAAAAGCAAGAATTAAGAAGACTGTACTGAAAAATGCATGTCCTCTACTGGTTAAGCTGCCATTTCTGAAATGGCCTCCAAGTTTCATTGTTTTGTCCAATCTTCAGTTTTGGGATTAGATTATTATTTATTAGATTATTTACTTGCTTTATTCAACTACAGTTGCAATTTAAATAATTGGTAATTAGAATTATATAGATTATTACATTCAAAAAGTATTTTGATTACTGAAGAGATTACTTTGCTTTTTATTGTCATTTGTTTCATTTAATATTTAGTCTTTTCAGATGGAAAACATTTATACATATCAATGATGTGATTGGAAGTGCATTTGAACAGCAGTGAAACACTTTCTTATGATGTGTTACATTCATACAAGCAGACAGAGAAGTATGTTTGAAGTAAGTTTGGAACAGAAGAAATAGAAATAAACCTTTTGTAAATTGTCAGCTTTACACTAAGTTCAAATGCTATTTATATCAATTTTACATGCACATGTTACCAGGCATGATCTTATTTATTTTATCAAGAAAATTCACGTTGGATCATAATTTCTTTTTTTCTAGTAACACCTTTGATATTAGGGCTAAAATAATATTCTTGATAATAATTTTTGTGTTGTTTTCCTGTAAAAATATCTAAAAATCCTTTAAACAAGATCTATTTGACTTATCTTCTTTTAGAAACAACACTGCATAAGATATTTAGGTTTTTCAGAGAATGTATTTTTAACATGTTTGTCTTACTGTACTGGCAGAGTTTTTATAGTCCAAACAAGTAAAAAAAATCTACCAGTGCTGAAGAAGTAATCCAAATTATTTAGAATATGTTACTGACCTTGAGTATCTAAAAAAATAGGTTACAAATTACATTTTACAGCCTGTATTCTGTAATCTGTAGTGGAATACATACAAAAGTAACCCTCCCAACCCTGTATATACATATACACGCACGTATATGTGTGTGTGTGTGTGTGTGTGTGTGTGTGTGTGTGTGTGTGTGTGTGTGTGTGTGTGACATATGGGAAAAGTTTAGTTTAATTCATATTGGTTTTAAATTGTCCATAGATATCAGAAAAAAAAAGATTATAGCAACATTGTTAAAGTACAGTGTAATTCCACACTGCCAAGAGCAGAAAATACTACTATTACGAAACAGATGTTGTTCTTATTCTGCCCTCTGCTGATTAAAAATGAAAGTGCCTTCAACTCCCCACCTTTCAGCACATTCATTTTTTTCTTCTTTTTCCCCAAACAAGAATATTATTAAGTCTAGAGAGTTATTTGATAAGTTAATCTTATATAAACAAGCAGAGTTCAAACCACAGATAATGAGACCACTTATAATAGCAAATTATGTGTTAATAAGTAAATAAAGAGAGACAGGTATACACATAGTCCATGCCCCCTGAAGTGAGTAATCTTTAATTTCCACAGTCACCTACTCCGGGTAACACTTTACAATAAGGTTCCATTTGTTAACATTAGTTAACAACATTAACATGAATTAACAATGAACAATACTTTTACAGCATTTATTAATCTTAGTTAATGTTAATTAAAATCAAAAGTTGTGTTTGATAATGCACTATTAACTAACACAAACAAACAATGAACAGTTGTATTTTTATGAACTAGCATTAACAAAGAATAATAAATGCTGTTAACAGTATATTGTTAATTTTTTATTCATAATACTAATGTAATTGTGTTCCTAATGCATTAACTAACGAATGGAAACTTATTGTAAAGTGTTACCACTACTCCTGATGCAGTAAGGCAACTTAAGGCACCAACTCATGGTAACCATCCAAAGGAAGGAATCCAGAAGACTCACACTAGATGGGCTGCCTCAGTTAAGTATTAAAATGGTACCAGGGCAGTTAAAGGGCATGTTTAGTCAGGATAGAGGCATCAAAAAATTAATATATTGTGAATTGATGGCATTGTTTCATCAAACACAGATTTTAATAACAGCAAGACATATTTTTTTCTATAACCTTTATTCTATATGTCATTTTTCTGCCTTTTCTTGATATGTGACATCGATATACAGTATCTCATGGGTCAGTATTTGGAGTGAAACAATCATAGCAAAATACCACATAACACAAAATTCATCACTTTCCAAAAAGGTTAGTTAACCTTACCTATATAATATAAAAGTGATTAATATAGTTTTAACGCAGCAGGTGCTCAAAGAGGCAAAATCCAGAGGCCCAGCACAATATGGATTCCTAGAGTTTGCTTCTTTAATTTGTTGGTTTGTTGTTTTCTCCTGTCCCGAGTTTCATGAAAACATAATCTGGCCATTTTGTTATTATTGCAAAGGAATTTTAAATACGGACAGGCTACTACATTTAGTGCTAAAAGTGCCATATCACCAGGCGACCCAAATGACTGGGGTTCCTTCCCTTGAATACTGATGTGGTCTGTAATACAATATGTCTTTTATCACTGAAATTACTTCTAGTAATTCATTTATTTGTGTTTGTTCTGCAATCACACAGATAGGCAGAGAATGTGTTATCCAAAACATTCCAGAAAACACGAGGAAGCACATGGGTATGGAAAGTGCTTTTGATTGGGAAAACTTCCGTATACTGTTAACAGCGTTAGAGCCAAATTTAATGCAAATTCTTCAGCCACGACTTCATGCTAGAACTGCCTTACCGAGATTTCACAGCAACCGCCCCACTTACAGGTACAAATATCATATAGCAAGTGAATGCACAAGGACTTGTATTCCCCACACTCCAATGTAAATACATAATTTAGTCTTTTATTACAATATTGCACATAAAATGAGCAAGATTTACTAAGGCAATGCTACCATACTAACAAAGTATATGTAAACATCTGACCCACTGGGAATGTGATGAGAGAAATAAAAGCTGAAATAAATAATTATCTTTACTATTATTCTGACATTTCACATTCTTAATATAAAGTAGTGATCCTAACTGACCTATGACAGGGAATGCTTTCTATGAATAAATGTCAGGAATTGTGAAAAACTGAGTTTAAATATATTTGCTACGGTGTATGTAATCTTCAGAATTCAACTGTAGGCTATGTATACAGTTTAAGTCAGAAGTTTCCATACACCTTAGCCAAATACATTTAAACTCAGTTTTTCAGTTCTGCCCACAGATTTTCTATCAGATTGAGGTCAGGGCTTTGTGATGGCCACTCCAATACCTTGACTTTGTTGTCCTTAAGCCATTTTGCCACAACTCTGGAGGTATGCTTGGGGTCATTGTCCATTTTGAAGACCCATTTGTGGCCGAGCTTTAACTTATGGCTGATGTCTTGAGATGTTGCTTCAATATATCCACATAATTATTCTTCCTCATGATGCCATCGATTTAGGAAGTGCACCAGTCCATCCTGCAGCAAAGAACCCCACAACATGATGCTACCACCCCCATGCTTCACGTTTGGGATTCTTCAGCTTGCAAGCCTCACCCTTTTTCCTCCAAACATAACGATGGACATTATGGCCAAAGAGTTACATTTCAGTTTCATTAGACCAGAGGACATTTCCCCAAAGAGTAAGATCTTTGTCCCCATGTGCATTTGCAAACTGTACTCTGGCTTTTTTATGGCAGTTTTTGAGCAATGGCTTCTTCCTTGCTGAGCAGCCTTTCAGGTATGTGGTCTTAGGTATTCTCAGGTATTTTTTGCCCTAATATCAAAGGTGTTACTAGAAAAAAGACATTATGATCTAACGTTAATTTTCTTGATAAAGAAATATGATCGTGCCTGGTAACATGTGCATGTAAAATGGATATAAATAGCATTTTAACTTAGTGTAAAGCTGACAATTTACACAAGGTTTATTTCTATTTCTTCTGCACCAAACTTACATCAAACTTACTTCTCTGTCTGCTCGTATGAATGTAACACATCATAAGAAAGTGTTTCACTGCTGTTCAAATGCACTTTGGATCGTATCATTTATATGTATAAATGTTTTCCATCTGAAAGGAATAAATATTAAATGAAACAAATTACAATAAAATGCAAAGTAATCTCTTCAGTATTGAAAATACTTTTGAACGTAACTGTATTCTAATTACAAATTATTTAATTTGTAAATGTAGTGGAATACAGTTACTTATATTTTGTATTTTAAATGTATAATCCTGTTACATGTATTCTGTTACACCCCAACCCTGTGTGTGTGTGTGTGTGTGTGTATATATATATATATATATATATATATATATATATATATATATATACATACACTCACCTAAAGGATTATTAGGAACACCACACCAATACTGTGTTTGACCCCCTTTCGCCTTCAGAACTGCCTTAATTCTACGTGGCATTGATGCTGGTGCTGAAAGCATTCTTTAGAAATGTTGGCCCATATTGATAGGATAGCATCTTGCAGTTGATGGAGATTTGTGGGATGCACATCCAGGGCACGAAGCTCCCGTTCCACCACATCCCAAAGATGCTCTATTGGGTTGAGATCTGGTGACTGTGGGGGCCATTTTAGTACAGTGAACTCATTGTCATGTTCAAGAAACCAATTTGAAATGATTCGAGCTTTGTGACATGGTGCATTATCCTGCTGGAAGTAGCCATCAGAGGATGGGTACATGGTGGCCATAAAGGGATGGACATGGTCAGAAACAATGCTCAGGTAGGCCGTGGCATTTAAACGATGCCCAATTGGCACTAAGGGGCCTAAAGTGTGCCAAGAAAACATCCCCCACACCATTACACCACCACCACCAGCCTGCACAGTGGTAACAAGGCATGATGGATCCATGTTCTCATTCTGTTTACGCCAAATTCTGACTCAACCATCTGAATGTCTCAACAGAAATCGAGACTCATCAGACCAGGCAACATTTTTCCAGTCTTCAACTGTCCAATTTTGGTGAGCTCTTGCAAATTGTAGCCTCTTTTTCCTATTTGTAGTGGAGATGAGTGGTACCCGGTGGGGTCTTCTGTTGTTGTAGCCCATCCGCCTCTAGGTTGTGCGTGTTGTGGCTTCACAAATGCTTTGCTGCATACCTCGGTTGTAACGAGTGGTTATTTCAGGCAAAGTTGCTCTTCTATCAGCTTGAATCAGTCGGCCCATTCTCCTCTGACGTCTAGCATCAACAAGGCATTTTCGCCCACAGGACTGCCGCATACTGTATGTTTTTCCCTTTTCACACCATTCTTTGTAAACCCTAGAAATGGTTGTGCGTGAAAATCCCAGTAACTGAGCAGATTGTGAAATACTCAGACCGGCCCGTCTGGCACCAACAACCATGCCACGCTCAAAATTGCTTAAATCACCTTTCTTTCCCATTCTGACATTCAGTTTGGAGTTCAGGAGATTGTCTTGACCAGGACCACACCCCTAAATGCATTGAAGCAACTGTCATGTGATTGGTTGATTAGATAATTGCATTAATGAGAAATTGAACAGGTGTTCCTAATAATCCTTTAGGTGAGTGTATATATATATATATATATATATATATATATATATATATATATATATATATAAGAGAATACAGTGTAATTCCACACTGTCTAGAGTAGAAAATACTACTACTACGAAACGTATGTTGTTCCTATGCTGCCCTCTGCTGGTTAAAAATGAAATAAATCTGTTTATGGCCAGTATACTTTAAGGTGAAATCTGTTTAATGTCTGTGATCAAAGTAAAACAAAAAGTTAATGTTCCCCTTTGGTTTACATCACTCGCAATACAATTACTTTATATAATAGTTATATTATATAAGTAACAATCTATAATCATATATACATTTTCTCTGTATATAAGTAGATCATTGCAACATTTTCGTGCATTTGCGCATAGGTCTTACCAGAAAGCTCTTCAATGGTCAGTTTAATTCAGAATGTCATACTTCAGCCTTCTGCATTCCAGCGAGGAAATGTCACTTCTCGCGGGATCCTCCCGGTGAAATATCGCGGAGGCAAATCTAAGAAAGGTGGAGACTTCAGGATAACTTCCTACACAGTACACTTAAAAAAAAGCACACCTTACTTCAACAACAGGCCGACATTAAAACACAGCTGAATGGATTAATATCGCAAATAAACTCGCTAACAAGCAATTCACCAACACGGTTCCACGCGCAATTAGGATTTACTGCTAGCATCCAGCCTGCTAGCTTACATCAGCTACCAGGACGGGAGATTGTACACATCAGATCAAGACGGTCCCGGATCGAAGGACAGTATGGGTAAGTTATACTTCTAATGGAGCAGTTGCAATGTCACCGCGCGTTCCAGTTTTCACTGAAACTTTTGAACGCGCACTTCAAGCGTCTGTTAAATAAATAAATATTTCATCCAAGTAGAATGAAGAAACAAACTTATAAGCAGATTAATATTTTACTATGCGCCACTGTCGCCAACTGGCTAGGCTTGTCCAAACTAGTAAATTCCATGCGTTTTGCGTCAAGATGAACGACTCCCTGCCTTGCTACTATAGTATTGTTTTTAAGGGTGTTTAACGTTGATTTATTATTTGCAAAGAAGTTTGTAGAAGCTGTGGCTTAGTTCCAAGAAAGCCCTCTTAAGTTGACTGCGACTTTAATAAGAAGCACCTCCCTCCTTTCTAGAATTAAGGCAGGTAAACAAATGTAATAGTGGACAACGTTAGGTTGGCACGGGCGAGTACCTGCACTGTTCTGCTCAGCCATGCTCTAGTGGAAGATCAGACTGGTTTTGAATAAAGTGCAAATGTTTTAGAGTTATCTGCAAATCCTCTTTTGGGTTAGCTTCATTTCCATATTTACTACTCTCAATTTCATTTGTTGACACCAGTTGTTTGCTGTGTTCTTATCTACGATTTCTTTGATTGTGTTATTGGGTTTATAAGGGAGTCAGTGTTGAGTTTGTTTTATTGACTTGTTTCTATGTCCTGTGGCCAAGCCTCATGCTTGTATTGGCAGAAGTCAGAAGGGATTTTTATCTGCACATCCAAAAGTGCAATTTTTTTATGACTGTTAAAGAAATCGTTGCTCCTTTTATTAAAAAAATAAAAATAAAGAAATTGTGGTTAAAGTGAGGCTCTTAAAATGGAAGTAAATGGGGCCAGATGATAAACTTTAAAATACACAGTTTTAAAGGTATAGCCAGAAGATATAAATGTTATGTATGTAAACATGATTTTAGTGGGATAAAATGAGGGATTTACTTGCATTACGGTGTTTACCAGATTACAGGATTTACAGCATTTTGTTGTCATGACAACAAAGTGTAGGATTGTATATAAATTTACAGATATAAGGTTAGTAAGCCATTTTATTTCACTATAATCATGTTAACACATACGATGTATATACATCTTGTGGGTGTACTTATGAAACAATGTGTATTTGAATGTTTATACACTGTCTGGCCCCATTCACTTCCATTCTAAATGCCTCAATGTAACCACAATTTTTGTTTAATTGTTTGTGATAATCAACATTATGCCACAACTGCTGTCAATTGAGCTCCTCTTGATTTGAACATGGAACATTCTTTTAAAACTGGTTGTTGGTCAGAGCACTCCCTCTAAACTCTGTTTGTCATGATCTGAATTATGATCTTATGTAAATTCAGCTGCTGTTTTTCCTCTCTAGGGAAGAGATTTTGATCTCAAACACAACCTACCGGTACTTAAAAATATTCTTGAGTGGAAGATATGTTAGAACGCTCCGCTTTTACATTTACTGTTAAGTGTGTGAGGCACTGAGACCCAAAGAAAAAGTTTTATTGAATTGTTTTGACTTTGGTTTACATATATGTTACCGCCACCCAACTTTGTCAGTAATACATCATGTCACAAAGTTATGTAAGCACTGGATTGGAAACTGAGCCCATCAGGAAGTAAGGAAGTGTGTTAGAGTAATATGAAAGTAGTCTTTGCACAGGTGCAAGTGGAAATTGCTTGGTCATGTCAGGTCTTGACTGCAAACTAAGTTAGTTCAGGGAACGTTAAAAGAAGTGAATATTTCTCACTTAGCTTAGGTTTCATGGGATGTTTAACCCTTATCTGTCCTTCCAATCATGTGGAAATCTTACTGCTTTACAAATTTCCTTTTCATTTTGTTTACCAGCTAAATTGTAATAGACATAAGCAAGCATTTTTGTGGGATAAAATTAAGAGGGATGGTTCACCCAAAAATGAAAATAATGTCATGAATTACTCATTCTCATGTTGTTCCAAACTGCTAGGACTTTTGTCTGTGGAACACACAAGATGTTGGGCAGAACGTGAAAACTGACAGCATCAGTCACCATTCACTTTCACTGTCTTTTTTCATACTATAGAAGTGAATTGTGACTGAGGCTGTCTGTCCCTAATGTTCTGCCTATAGGCTAGATGACAATTTCAGCAAAGACTGTGTGACATTTTCTCTGTTTGAAGTTGCCTATAGCTTTGTATTGGGAATATAATAACAGAGTGAAGTTTACATTTGAGCTTCATCCATATGTGACTTCATGATGAAGCTAGATCTATTTAAGTGAAGTTCAATATCCTCACCTGCAGGATCCTCCCTACATGTCATTATACAAAAAAACCCAAAGCTAAAAAATATGTGAGAAATTTCAGCAGCCTCTCCCTAAACGCTGAATGCTGCAATAGTGCCATTGAAAAAGACTATGCTTGACAAGGAAGAAGATAATAATAATAGGTTTGATTGCGTTTACCGACATCTTGTATACTGTATTTCTTGTTATGCCTGAATTGTGAAGGGGCTCTTTGGTAAAATGTTAAATATTAGACTCAGTATTTTACTTGCTACAGTAAATAGCTAGCTTAGATCAGTGTTTCCTAATTTTTTTTTGCCATAAGTACCCCCCAAGTAAGGCTTAAGTAGCCCTTTATTGACACAAAATAAAGAAGTATACTAAAGCCTAAAGGTGCGTACACACTGCCAGCGACATCGCGCGCGACAGCGACTCAATACCATTAATTTTCAATGCGAGCACAGCGGCTTCCGGCGACACGAGCTGTTGCGACCGTTGCCGCTAGATGTGGGCGTGTCCTGCGACGCGACAAAGTTGAGAAAAGTTCAACTTTGGAGCGACTAACGGAAGCGACAGCCAATAGGAGAGACGACGGGAGAGCTCACGTGATCCTTCTCTCTCTCTCTCAGCTCCTGCAGTAACGGAAAGATGGATGAAAGGCTAATTCTTGCTGTTAGACATTTTCCAGTGCTGTATGATATGTCTCTTCCCACGTACAAGGACATTTTTAAGAAAAATACTGCGTGGAAAGGTGTATCTGAGATCGCAGGGATTTTGTGGACCCAGACAGACCGGCATTTGCATTTGCGCCGCAGATAAACAGCCGCTCTGGCAAACAGCACGCCTGGTTTCTCATTCATCTTTGATATAAAGCATTTTATGTACTGATTCCATTTATATTTAGTCTTTTCCCTCCAAAATGTTTGTTTTTAGTGGCAAGAAAAGAGATTCGCTGTCAACAGCAATGGAATGGCATCCGTGAATGTAATTTATAAACGTTACTAGGCAACCAGTAGTGGGGGAACACCCACTAGCGACTTCACCGCCAGCCACTGGCGACCTGCAGCGATAAAGTCGCTGGCAGTGTGTACGCACCTTAAATATCTTTTATACAGTGGCAAGAAAAATATGTGAACCCTTTGGAATTAGCTGTTTAGTTTTCCATTAATTGTTCATAAAATGTGATCTCATCTTCATCAGTCACAATAGACAAAGAACAATGTGCGTAAGCTAACAACATAAAAACAATTATAATCTTTCATGCCTTTATTGAACACATCCCATTAAACATTCACATTCCTGTGTAAAATGTATGTAAACCCTTGGATTTAATTACTGGTCGATCCTCCTTTGGCAGCAGTAACCTCAACCAAGTGTTTCTGGTAGCTGTGGATAAGACCTGCACAGTTTCCAGAAGGAATTTTGGACAATTCTTTCTTACAGAACTGCTTCAGCTCAGCCATATTCTTAGGATGACTGTGAACTGATCTCTTGAGGTCATCCCACAGTGTCTCTGTTGGTTTAAGGTCTTGGTTCTGACATGGGTCACTGCAAAACCTGGATTTTCTGAAGCCGTTCTTAGTGGAATTACTTTAATGTTTATGGTCATTGTCCTGCTGCATCCTGCAACTTCTGCTGGGCTTCAGCTGGTGCACAGCCACCCTGACAGTATCTTGTAGGCAAGAGTTGAATTAAAAAAAAAAAAAAAAAAAGCTTCTTTTCTACTGATGACGACTTAATGGAATTACTGTTAATTTTACTGCTACATTATCCAGTATACTAGTTAATAATAAAGTTTTTCCCTATAAGCTATACATTTATATTGAAATAATGTGTAGTTAGAGGTTTGTGTTTCTTTACATGTTAAAGAGCACACCCAATTAGTTCCACACAATAATGTAAAGATATTCTAAACTGATTATGCAAAAGAACAACACTGGTATCGGATCGGGATCAGTATTGGCCGATACTGAGATTTCCGATATTGCAATTGGATCGAAAGTTTCATCAGTTTTTTCATATACGTAGGCATTGTGGGGTTCAAGTTGGTCACCATGCCTGTTTAATGTTTTCCATATAGTAGACTCATGAACAGAGATGTTAACTAGTTCCAAAAATTCCTTCAATTTTAACTCCTTGATCTTTCTGGGTGTGCCTTTTGAGTCAGCTTGGCTGAACGGCCACTTCTAGGGAGAGTAGCCACAGTAATAAATTGTCTCCTTTTAGACAATTTGTTTAACTGTGGACAGATGAATATCTAAGCTCTTTGAGAACTTTTTAACCCTTTCCAGCTTTATGCAAAGCAACCATTCTTGATCGTAGGTCTTGTGAGATCGATTTTTTTTTTTTTGCAAGGCATGGTCCACATCAGCAGATGCTTCTTGTGAATAGCAAACTCAAAATGTTGAGTGCTTTTTATAAGTCAAAGTAGCTCCAACCCACAACTCCAATCTTGTTTCATTAATTGGATGCAAGGTTTGTCAACTCCTGACTCTAATTAGCTTTTGTTGATGTCATTAGCATAGGGGTTCACTTACTTTTTCCACAGCGCTTTGAATGTCTAATGGGATGTGTCCAATAAAGACATCTAGACATAAAGATTATAATTGTTTGTTAGCTTAAACACTTGTTGTTGGTCTATACTTGTGACTTTGAATGCGCTCACATTTTATGACCAATTAATGCAGAAAACCAGTTCCTTACAAAGGGTTCAAGTTTTTCTTGCCACTGTATATACATGTATAAATATTATTTATGACGTTTATTCATCTACAACAAGGGAAAAAAAAAGAGGCAAAATAAGCCATGAAATGCACAATTAGAAAAGACTAATGCTGTTAATTATTCAAGGCAAGGGATCTTCTAATTTCTAACTATTTAGATGACTTGCAGCTTCATTATTGAACTGTAGGACATGCTAGGAATAAAAATATTAATACAGAGATTTAGTATCCATACAATATATATTTTGTAAAGTATTGTGATATATCAATACATTATTGTATTGCTAACCACTGCTACATAATAAATGGTATCAGCATCATTATTTAATTTTCCAAAATGCATGCACATATAATTAATTTGCCATTACAGTTAACTAAATATTGCTTTGGCTAGACATGCTCACTACACAAAAAGAATGTACTCAAGACAGCCCTAAAACAGCAGCTTAAATAATTTAGAAAAATTTGTCTGTGGATTTTGGAGGTAGTGGACCGGACATTTGATTTTGTTTTTTTTAATAATTAAAATGTGTTTATGTGTCTCTTTGTCATTAAGATGGTAAGAATTCTATTCAGTTAGAGCATTAATGAGATCACAAATAGATAATTCTTGTTTTGGGGTTGGCAATGTACCGGTAGATATGATAAACCGGTAGAAAGTTGGCAACGGTATATATTTTGGATTATCTATTTATTTATTTTTTTGAATTGTCTCTTTTCTCCCCAATTTTGGCATGCCCAATTCCCAATGCGCTCTAGGTCCTTGTGGTGGCCCTGTAGTGACTCGCCTCAATCCAGGTGGACAAATCTCAGTTGTCTACGCATCTGAGACAGCCAATCCACGTATTTTATCACGTGGCTTGTCGAGCACGTTACCGTGGAGACCTAGCACGTGTGGTGGCTCACGCTATTCTCTGTGGCATCCACGCACAACGCGCCCCACCGAGAGCGAGAACCACATTATACCATATTATAGTGACCACGAGGAGGTTAACGCAACGTGACTCTACCCACCCTAGCAACCGGGCCAATTGGTTGCTTAGGACTTGAGTCATTCAGCATGCCCTGGATTCGAACTTGCAACTCCAGGTGTGGTAGTCAGCATCTTTACTTGCTGAGCTACCCAGGCCCCACTATATTTTGGATTATTGTCTGTATCGCGGTAACGCAAAATCGCCACCACGTGGCAAGAAATGTGCACCTCATTCTATGGTAAATGGTAAATGGCAAGCAGCTTCACATGAGACTGAGAGAATTGACAATTGAAGCAAATTCTATGACATTCTTTTCGAGTTCTAAATATGCTTCTCATCTCACACTCACAGCTGTGTATCGTGTGATTGTCACGCATGATAGATTGTGCTCCACAGACAGGAGAACGCAGAGCATGTGATCAGTGGCACCACTCAACCTGGTTTCCTCTGTCGTGTCATAACTTCAAAACTTGCATGACCCATTTGAATTCTACTGAGTTTTTAGTTTTTTAAGCTTAAAGTGCTATGGAGGGAGTCAAACAGAGAGAGAGCCTGACATTCTAACCAACACTGATGAGGAATACAGCTAAAACAACGTGTCATGTGGCAACAATATTGTGCCATCTGTCATGCAGGTTTTTTTAAACCACACATCATCACCCTTAATAAAATTCAGTTCGAATGATGTTAGATATTACTGGCTTTACTTTCAGATATTCAAATATTGTCTACAGAGATGACTTAAAAGAGCTTAATGATTTTTTTTAATCAAGGATAGGAAGGATTTTTTTTCCGTTGTTGCATTGTTTTTCAGAAGTAGCATTGCTCAACATCAGACTGAAATGGGAAACTTAGCATTGTGGTGAGGTTGATTTACAACTTTTTGATTACCACCAATTTATTTATTTGTACTCTTACTGTCTGTCAAGTTCCAAATAAAGATAAATTATATAAGAGGAAGTAGTTTTAATTTATAAAGTATTTAATTAAATGGATTTTTCAAATATAGGCATTACAATATATTTATTTACTTTATACATTTTATAGATTATTTGGAAAAATGTAACTGTATCGTGATACACATCATTATCATGATATAAAATTAGTGATATCTTGATAAGATTTTGGTCATATCGCCCACCTCTTTGCTTGTTTCACAGGTACTTGAGCCACCTATGATCTACAACTGCTTCTTTTCTCAGAAAAACAAACAAGGGAGTGCTTTCTTCAGCTCCACCTTTGGAATAACTGTGACTTAGTCTTGAAGTTCAACAAGGGTAGGGCTGTCAATTGGCCAGAGAAACTAAATAATATTTTTTACCTTAAACATTTTCTGTTATTTCCTTAGTCCACAAGAGGGTACATTGAATAAATATAACCATACAGCATAGTGTTATATTATTGCAAAGAATGTATTCTAAAATTTTAAATCAAAAGTAAAATGAGGGGGAAAACGCTTCAATAGGCAGACATGGTGTTACACTTGCACTGGTGCCACAGTATACTACCACACATTCAAACATCAAAATAACAGCAATATACCACAGTGTTTTTCATTAATTAAAGCTTTATGTAGGGGAGAATTATTCCCAGATTGCAGTGGTATTCGTCTGAACTTGGTGGTAAAACGGCTCAAGATCCCTGGTCAGGAGCTGTTCAAACACACGGAACACAACAGAAAGCAGCAGAATGCGAGGATCTAGAGACACATTTCCAACTTGAACTCCTTTATGCCTCCTACACACTACACAACTTTCAAAGACGTCAGATCGTGGTACCGTTCATATTACACAACTGTCCATCTTGTCATGGAAGTCGTGGCATTTTCAAATTACATGACGAATCGGCGACAGTGGTGAACACATTACAAAACATTTCACTATTGACGAATCCCCTACGACTCTGTCTGGACTCCAAATTACGTTTCACAACAGAGTAAGTGCTAGAAGTGATACGAGATACGAAAACAAATGCATGATCATATGTTATGCATTTCAGAATATGATGTGTATGCTATCATATATTTTATTGGTTACAATATGAAAAGTACCTCCTACTGAAAAATCAACCTATTAGCTTACCTGACTGTCCAAGAGAATTGGCAATTTCTCTCCAACTCTTCTCTTTCTCCACCTGGTTGTGGTACTGTTCAGAGGAAACCTCAAATAGGCACTGGTGCTCCTGCCAATGTTCCACAAATATTTCCTCCATTTCTTCATTCCAATGAGACTTTCTTGATACCGCATCCATGCTAGTTGATGTTCTGTTGCAGGTACATCAGGACTCCTCCCACTGAAACTTCCCGTGCCCTTTTTCTTGCTCTCTCATTGGCTGTAGGTCAACGCTGCAGTAGTATTCAGTCAAAATATATTTCACATTGTGCGATTTGGAATCGCAGACAGGTCCAGATATTTAATATTCTATATATCTCGCTGACACCGGCGACGCATCAGCGCTCTCATATCGCGTCTTTGATAGTTCATACATTGCGATCTTCGCTCACGGGAGCGAGCTGCGATTTGCCTACGATTTCAGGCTTTTGTTGGCAATCTCCACATATGTCGGCTTAAAATCGTGTAGTGTAAACTTGGCATTACAGACAAACCACTGAGAAATGCTGATAAGAAAGCAAGACGCAATGGCCAAAGACCTCCACCTACTATAAGGGGCTGTTCACACCAAACGCTTTTGTAACCATCCAGTTTACAAGTAGTTTTTCTATGTAAACGTACTAGACGAACTTCTTTGTTTCGCTTTGTTTTTGTTTATTCAGCATCTAATGCAGGAGCACTGTTGTTTAGATGTGTCAAGATAAAAAGAACTTCAAAATGTGTCTTGAAACAACTGGTTTCTGTATTTTGTTGTGCATCATCTAGCCTTTTTTAGTGCAAGAATGCTATTGGTCTGAAGATATCACCAGTGCTTGGCAAACAATCAAAATTCGAATGTGCAGATTCGGCATTCGAATGTGTGTATTTTTCTTACATTTGACAAATATTCAAATTTTAATTTGACATCCCTAAACAAGGGTTCTTGAGAAGTAATTTCAGAGAGTGCATTGCTTTTTGGATACAGCTTTAAGTAGTCTTTATTTAGGCCCAATTTCTTGGATTCAAGTTATTTCCTTCTCCCTTCAGTCTTTTGTATAATTTCAATTACCCAGTCTTTTCCTGTAGTTACAGAGTGGAATATCTGGCATGTGTGAATAACATTTTTAGTTTGAGATTTAGAGATGTCGGCGATGAGAACACGGAGTAGTAAATTACCTTATCTGATTTCCTTTTTGAATGGCTGTAGAGGGGAAAAAGGGAGAGAGTAAACGTTGTAGGCTCTGGATCCATGCCCCACTCCAGACTCTCTCGCCAAGAAGCTACAGTCAGCCAACCTTGTCTTTTTGTCAGGATTTGTGTGCTAGACAATTCCTGCAATGCTCTGCTGAAACTTTCCGTTTCTTAAAGCTAGACCACAGTGACCAATGTTCTTTGGTTGAAGGCCTTGGCTACACACTTTTCCACCACAATGGTGTTGGAGTTTGGCTGGGGGATATCAGAACTGCGCCAATCGATGACATAACTTACTAAATCATTTTATTTTAGAAAGATATTTTATCTTTATCCTTCAACCTAATGAGCGTTACATCACCATATCGGGCGTTTCCAGTGTAGATAGCTTTGTTAATTCTAATAGGAGCTTTGTTTTGTGTCAGTCATGCCAATCGTGTTGTTGTTCTGAAAACTTAACTTGGTGAGGACATTATACCACCTATCAGGCTTTAATGTTGAGGGTTACTCATTCAAGACCAGCAGGTCAGCACCCTAATGGAGCCGTTAAATTGGTTTTGGAAGTTCATCTTTTTTCCTTTTTTTTTTGGTTTGCAAGAATATAAAGGCTAAATTAGAAGTAAAACCAACAAACTACACACAATCAAATGGTGATATATATATATATATATATATATATATATATATATATATATATATATATATATATATATATATATATATATATATATTTATTTTTTTTCCTGTTATATATAACTAGTCTATATCTTCTATAAACCACCAACTAGAAGAGGAAGAGACTAAAACTGTGAGTCGACTGGCCTCTACACACACATTTTATTCTCCCAGCTCAAGGTCCGAGGCTATTGGCCCCAACTGGTCAGTTGATAGACCTGCCTCACACTGCCCCGATAGTGGAAACGGGACAAATGAGTACTAAAGGATAGGGACTGCAGATATCCATCCAAGAGGAGAGATAACGACATGGTTTTGCATTTGCTCAAAAGGCCCATTTAGGGGTTGTGCATACGGTGTTATCATTGATTCAACTTTTCATCCTGGAGTGCTGTAAGAGAGATTTCTCATTGTCATGTTTACCTGAACTGGTTAGTTGTATTGTTCTCAAACGAATCTTCCAAAAGACTTTCTGTAGAATTAAAGGCTTGTACAGGGAATTTCATTTGATTACGACCATTACATAATTGTTAATAAGTGCGCAAACATAAGACAAGGTAGTGATGAATGATGCGATCCTGTCAAGCACTCTGTATTTGAACTCATCCCAAATTGCTGTAAATCAAGAATTTGTTTGACTGCTAAAGGTTATTTTTATTCATGTGGTAATATTCTGATATTATATTTAGAGGTTGACCGATAACTAGGGTGTAGAAAAAAGCTGATAGTTTTTATAATAAATGTATTGAGGTGTTTTCTTTCTAAGAACATTTTCGTAGTCTTTTCCTTTACTGTGAATAGCACAGATATAGAGGCTACAAGAGTCCAAATTGAATGAAATCTCAGATGCAGTTTATTGTGGAACCAAAATCTGAATAATAACCTGAAACAAATTAAGATTTGGTGCATAACGCAGGACTTCTAAACAAAATCAAGACCAAAATGCACTTCTTTTGAAATCCCAGCTTACACAAACCGATAAGAAAAACAACATATGCCCTCTTAAAGACATCTACAATGTCTTATAAGATAAACAGTATTTAGTAGCCTAAACATTATAGTACCGATAGTTTCAAAAGTAGCTATCGGCTCCAATTAATCAGCAAAACCAATATATTGGTCAACCTCTTATTAAGTTTCCTGAACATGCACAGTAGAGCACAAATGTACCTTTCACACCAAGAGCAAATCGAATATTCAACTGGCTGAAAAAAATGCAAATTCATTCTGGTACTATAAGTGAATAAATTGTGTTTCTCACACAGAGATGTTTGCAAAATGTTTGCATATTTTATGCAAACAACTTGCTAACCACTTTTCATTGTATCTGTTTTTTTTAACTTTTTTTTTTTATTTTTTTTTTTTTCTTAAACAATTGGGTAAAAAAAACACAATTGTCTATTAGAGACTGCAGAGGGATATAATACCTTAAGCACATTGTTTTATAACTCTTTGTTAAGGGCCAGTGTTTTCCATGAGAAGTCTCTGGAATTCCCAAGCCATCACTGACATTGCTGTGTAAATAACCTCTGTCAACAGAGATAGGTATGCACATGCTGCAGACCACATTCTTCACAGACATGCACAACTCTCACAGCCAGATTTAGTTATTTTTACTAGGCATTGTTTATCATGCCCCACTTTTCAAAGACTCTGGAAATGGCTGAGGGAATTGGATGTTTGTTTCTGTGTGTCCGTGGTAATGATTAGGTAGTAGAGAATAACAAACTGCTCAGACATTTGTCATTTTTGTTTGTCCCATGCTTGATGGATATAGAAGACAACAGGTCTTGGAGACCGTCATTCCTAACCACTATGGCTGGGCGATATGAAGATGTATATCGTTGCGATGATATAAAAGGTCACTTGATCGAAATGTTGCCACATCGTGTATATCGCCATATGTAAATATCCACGTGCGCAACATGGGCTTACCTATATGGTCAGGGCTTCATGTGAGACTTGACGAAACATGGACAGGTGTTTTCCAGCATTGAAAATTGTTCTCCAAGCAAATTTAGAGACATTCATCTCGTGATCGGCACTTCAAAAGCGCAAAATTTTGCTGCTCATCAGACATGAGCATTTGTGTTTTCACGTGAGTGTGGCACATGCTATCTCTGGAGCTCGCAAATGTGCTTGAGTCCAGCAGGCTTCCCGATATCTGTGCTCCACAGTCAGGAGAGTGCAGAGCAGGATCACTCAAGCTACTCAATCATTTTTGACTCAGGAAAAACTCTAATGGAGAAAGACGGCACCATTGAACTGTACAACTCCCAATCAATCAAGAAAATGAAGAGGAGCTCATTATTAAATCAGGTGTGACATCTGTGGTGGGTTCAAAAAAGCCATCACGGAGCAGAAAAATGTAATCTGCAAACAGTGTTGCACAATTAAAATCACTCGTAATACAAACTATCTGTTTTAGCACCTGCACGTGAAATGAAGTATGAAAGCCAAAGCATGCACTATGCATTAAATCAGTAAAAAAAAAAAAAAAAAGTTTTTATTTACGTTGGGTATGTTTTTTGCTTACTGTGTGCATTATTTTCTTTGTTGCATTGCTTTAAGAAAATCTTGAGTTTCTCGAGAAAAATTTATAAAAAGGCTAATAATGATAATATTGGTTAACAAAATATCAGACAGAAAATGTGTCTTCATTTAACATTTAAGTAAAGTTGATTTTTGTTTTGAATGTTTGTTTTTTTCATTGTTCTGGAAAACTTTTACTATATTGTGGTATATATATATATATATATATATATATTAGTTATCGTGATATAAAATTACTCATTGTTAATTAAGATTTTGGTCATGTTGACCACCCCTTCATACTAACCACTTTAAAGGGAATCTAAAGTGCTCTGCTATTCAAATGATGATCTTTCATTGATGGCCTTTTTCCCGGTGACCATACAAGTAGATTTGAGTAAAAAGTATTTTTATAGACTGTGCTTTACTGGCACTTGGCCCAATCATTTGGAAGATTTTGCTCAACAAAGAGGAAAGGTCTAGATACCACATGCTTCTACACTGGATCTTGTGTAAAATGTGCCTTATTCAATTTTAAAAGGTCTGAAACAACTTACAGGGCTCAACAGAAAGGTTTCTTCGTTTTTCACAAGTTCAGATTTAACTTTCCACATTTTCACTGATCCCACAACAACAATATATGCATTACATTTTTTAACAATCTGTATATTACACAAAAATATATTTTGAACTGCCATTTAACCAATTATATTTTAAATTTACATCTAAGTTATCCCCCCCCCAAAAAAAAAAACATTAAAATGCTAGTCACATCAATTAATTTCTTGAATACACCTCTTCTATATGAACATGTTTTCAGTCATTTTAATATTTTTTTTTTCTGAGCTTTAAGTAAACAATGCCATGTGGTGTAACTGTCCAGAGACAGTAAAAAAAAAAAAACATTTTAACAACTGAAATGAGTAGTGAAGAATGAACTTGTATTATTATTTCTAATAATAACTAGCAGTGAATATTTTTTGTTTTAAAATCATAATAATATAAAAAGATTTCAAAATCAAAGTTATTGTGTAACCAACATGTAGTTTACCCTATAAAAAATAAATAAATGTATATATTTATACATTTTATATATATATATATATATATATATATATATATATATATATATATATATATATATATATATATATATATATATATATATATATATATATATATATACAGAATGACCAGAAATGACCCCTTTAGACCTCATGACTGTGTGAAATTTTCCAGTATATCAGATGTTTTGACATCTGAAAAGGTATATTATCTTCAAGTCAGGAAGTGACCCTGAGTAAATGTCTTGATATTTTTAACGTGTGTGTGTGCGCGTGTGCGTGCGTGCGTACGTCCTTAAGATGTGTTTGAATTTTTAAAAGTTCTGTTCACTCAAGTATTCAAGCTACAAGGGAAGTTTTCTAATACCTTTTTAATTCATTAAATACATTTTTTGTAGAAAATGTCAAATGTGTTTTAAAAATGGACACAAAGATTGGCCTTCATTTCTACAAACTTTTGTGTTTTAAACTAGATTTATTTTTTTAAAGGTTTTTCATTTTTATCACCAGTAATTGAGTAATAAAATCATTGGCCCAATTCTGTCTGCTCTACGTTTGTTGGTCTTTGTACTTGTGCGTCAGACAGATGCTGTTGGAGCGTCTCACTTCAGTTGCGTTGCATCTCAATTGTTTTTAGCGTCTCTAGTCATAAGTATTTATATTTTTAGGTTTCTTTGTCAAGTTGAAAAGTTCAAACATAGTTTGAAAGTTTTGAAAAACAGCAGTTTAAACGTGAAGTGACAGTTTGAAGCATTACATATGCACTGAGAGCTTTAATTAAACATTTGAAGAATTTTTAAAATAACCTTAATCATTAATCGTGACTGAAATGTGTTTTTCTCTCTTTGTAGTTGATGTGGTGGTGGAGTACGAGTACAAAGCCCTCCACGAAGATGAGTTGACCCTCAAGCTTGGAGACATAATAAAAAACGCACGAAGAATCGAGGATGAGGGATGGATGGAGGGAGATCTCAACGGAAGACGAGGCCTCTTCCCTGACAACTTTGTAAAGGTAATTCCAAAAATTATGCTTCATGATTTTCAAATTCTTTTTCCGTTTAAGTTTTATTTATTATGCTAGCCCATATTGAGTTTGAGGAAATGGAGTATAAAAAAGTTTATAAGAAATGTCAGTGTAGTGATTCGCAGATGTGCTCCACAAGATGAGCCATGCACTCATGTATTTTTAAGATGTACCTTTTTATTTTATACTCTCATGTCAGTCGCGTCCATGGAAATTGAAGCGATGAAGCAACCTTATTACATTCATTTGACTTTGTGTGCTAAATATGCTTTTCATGTGGGACATGGGTGTCTTGGATGTCACGGGGTCTTTGAAGCCAAATTGTGCTCTGCTATCCGTGCGGCGTGCACACGCATCAACCGGGCTTACTGCAAAGTGCTAGCGCATTAACCGGGCATTCCACCGGGCAGCTCTCGTGACAAACGCTGCGATTAATTCGGGCTTCCATCGATATCGTTGCGTATTTGACTTTTACATGAGAATTTGCTATTTTAAAGTACAATGGAGAAGTTAACCCATGTGAATCATCTTCACAATGCCGACATTCGGAACAGCACTAAAGAGAGAAAGAGAAACACCTGCTCAGCTCCAGCATCAGTTCTAAGACTTTATCTACACATCAACACCCTTACTAACTTAATTGACCGCACTCCTTTTTACCTCTTAATTAGTGTTTTTGCCTTGATATACCCACATTAAAGCCAGTGGTATATAACAAATCTTTTCAAAGGTAGGAAATTATTGCTTTTGTTTCCTTGTGGAGATCCTTTAGTAGTGAGTGAGGTAATCTTCCACTCCCTTGACTAAACTTTGATCCCGGAAAGATTAGATTGTCAACACTCGGGTAGTTTCATGAGAGAACCATGGAAGGCGAGCAGGTATGGAACTCATTTTAGTCTGTTTGTCAGTTTGTATCTAAATAAGATCTTTGGCTTGTTTTGTCTGCAGGACGTGTGCTATAAGAAATGTTTGGTCTTGGGATGGTTCTTGTGTTTGTTTAATATCTCGCAACGTGACATTTGCTAGCTGTGTTTCGCTGAATCACCAGATAGAACACAGATAGCACTGGATTTAAAGGGCACTTACAGTCAAAGAATAACTAGAATAGAATTCTTTAATAAAATCATGTTTTTAGACCTACAGTACTATTTCATTATGTTTTTAAGGTAATTTCTAGGACATCATGTTTGTTGTGTTTAAAAAGAATAGCCCTATATTTGATTATTAATGTTATTATCTGGGTGGTCTATTACCACCATTTACAGACAAAGACTGTATTTTGTTAAATTAATTTTGTTCTTCTGTAGCTGTATTGTAAATATTTACATGTTGCTCTCTGGCAAGGCATTAAGTCAACTTTGCTGGAAAATCTAGTGTAGTATAGCAGTCTACTGAATGAAGACTCATTGCTGATGTCATATGGATACAGTGAAAAAGGAAAAATAAAATATCTCTGTTATAGTGTTTTATTATTTTGTTTTAATTTTAAGAAAAACAGAAGCTTGAAAAGCCTGAACTCAAATTAGTTCTTGAGGAGCAGGGAGTAACAGGAAAAAATGTCTTTGTCAGCAACTCATACAGGAAGTTTAGAGCGGATGCAACCTGTGGCATTCTCCATTCTGCACCGGAGCCTCTAGGAAACAAGAACACTGTGCCATATGCCTTTCTCTAAAACCCAAACACTGTCTGAGTTAAGTCGGGACAGGGGGCAGAACCTGGACCATATAATCAAACTGTTTGAGAGTCAATTCAAAGTGTTTTTAAGTGGTCTAGCCAATACAAAAAAGATAGGAGAAAGTATTTTAACATTGTACTTAAAAATCCGAGAGCACTTAACCAGTCACAAAAAAAAAATTACAAAATAATTATAATAATTTACAATTCTTGTTGCACTTAAATCTGTTTTGTATACTATTCTGATGATAGTGAAACTTTGTAGTATGGCACTTTTCGTACCACTGTCTCCTTAAGATGATTCACTTATGTTTTCCTCTTTTGTAAGTTGATTTGGATAAAAGTGTCTACCAAATGAGTAAATGTAAAAGTAATTTTTTTTTCTTAAAAAAAGTTTAGTCCTTATGGAATGAATTGTAATTTGGAAACATACCGGTATGTATTACATCATAACCACTGTCATATCAGTAAGCTGTTTTGTTCTACACTGAGAGGGTCCCCCTCAGGGGGGGCAGTTGAATACTGCTCACTTAAGCTAAGTAACTGCCCTGTTCTGCACTTTCACTCTTGGATTAAATTAATCATGCCTTACAGTGAATAGTGAATTTCTACAATGGCATCTACTATTGATTGTAATTGATGCCGCATACTGTGTCACTGTAAGTCCAAGATGACACAAACATAAAAGTTACCGAGTGCACCTTTTAACAGAGAAAAAATGCTCAAGTTTTCATTTACAAATAGCTCCTTACCTAAGATTCTACTATAAATAAGCATACTTACGAAGACAAAGCACCACCTAAAACGTATATTGCAAAGCCATGACGGTTTACTAAGTAAAATTGACAGAATTAATGACACCTACAAAAGCTAAAGTTATATGGAAAACAGATGTCTATTTTAATAGGCATCCATCAGCAATTATTAGGCTTTTTATGGACATATGCTGTAATATTCTGGCTTTATCAGCTCTTTAATCAGTATTCTTGTTTATAGAATTAAGTGTTACACTTAACATAATTTTATTTTCATACATGTTACAAGAATAATCATGGCAGAAATAACAAAGCTGAGAAGCCCTGAGCAAGTTTCAACAGGACAATGTGAAAACTAGCTTCTCAGGGCGTTGAACAACATGTGACTTCAGACAATCTGTAGATCTTATCACTCTTTTGTTTCTCTCCCTCTCTGTTTCTCCCTCCCCACTTTTTTTTTTAACGAGTAAGAGAGAGGCTGTAGTATTGGTTAATTTACATCTGTTTGGAAACATTGAATGTAGGTGCTGGTTAGTGGTTTCTGTAAAGGTCTACATTGTGAAGGTGTGACTTTTTTAATTAATTGTTCATTTTAAAATCTATCAAAGGATTAAAAACTAAGCATAGTTAAAACCTGATAAAGAATTGCTGATTTTCAACATCCGTGGTGCAATGAACAAAACCATTTGAAGTGCAGCTTTTCCTGCAGTATAGATGTTGACTGCTTAGCTACAGATATTTCCATGTGTATTTTAAAAAAGAAAAAAAATTTGAATACATGCTATTATATTATAGAAACTGCTCTGGAAAACCGGAATGTTTTCTTACATCATGCTTTTGGACTGTTTTACGAACACTGAGTTCACCTTACAGCAGAGCAGTGTTTTGTAATGTTCTTACATCAATGATTCAGTTTAAAATAATAAAGATCTCTTTTCCTTCAAGTCAAGTGGTTTTTGTTGTCGTTCAACCATATACATTTAGTATAGTACACAGTGAAATGAGACAACATTCCTCCAGGACCAAGGTGATGCATTAAACAACATAGGGCAAACACAGAGCCACATGAGACTACACAGACTAAATAACATACCTATATAAAGTGCATGTGCAAAAAGTACGAATTTGTGTGTGGGGTCATCCACAATGCTGGTTGCTTTGCGGATGCAGTGTTTTTTGTAAATATCTTTTGATGGAGGGTAGAGAGAGACCCTGATGATCTTCTCAGCTGTCCTCACTATCCTCTGCAGGGCTTTGTGGTCCGAAACGGTGCAAGTCTCAAACCAGGCAGTGATGCAGCTGCTCAGGATGCTCTCAATTGTCTCTCTATAGAATGTAGTGAGGATGGGGGGTGGGAGATATGCTTTCCTCAGCCTTCGAAGAAAGTAGAGACGCTGCTGTGCTTTCTTGGCAATAGAGCTGGTGTTGAGGGACCAGGTGAGGTTCTCCACCAAGTGAACACCAAGGAATTTGATGCTCTTGACGATCTCCACAGAGGAGCCGTCGATGTTCAGTGGAGAGCGATCACTCTGTGCTCTCCTAAAGTCAACAACCATCTCTTTTGTTTTGTCCACATTCAGAGACAGGTTGTTGGCTCTACACCAGTCTGTTAGCCACTGCAGATATGCAAACTGCAGTGGGTCTAGTGAGGGGACAGCTTAATGTGCCTCATGACGAGCCTCTCGAAGCACTTCATGATAATGGGCATGAGTGCGACTGGACGGTAATCATTGAGGCAGGACACTGAAGACTTCTTTGGCATGGGGACGATGGTGGTGGCCTTGAAGCATGTTGGAACGACGGCACTGCTCAGAGATGTTGAAGATGTCTGTAAGAACACGTGCCAGCTGGTCTGCACATCCTCTGAGCACCCTGCCAGGAATGTCGTCTGGTCCAGCAGCCTTCCGTGAGTTTTCCTCACATCAGCCATGTTAAGACAGAGCACCTGGTCATTGGGAGGAGGGGTGGTCTTCCTCGCCACCACGTCGTTCTGCGGCTCAAACAGAGCGTAGAAGTCATTCAGCACATCTGGAAGGGATGCATCTTTGTCACAGCCAACTGATGTTGTCCTGTTGCACCGCATGTCGCCGCTGTCCTGGAAGTGACTGTGGATTCTCTGGGTGTGTGCATGCTTTGCCTCTCTGATGGCCCGGGACAGTTTGGCCCTCACTGTTCTAAGGGCAGCCTTGTCGCCTGCTCTGAAGGCAGAGTCTTGGGTCATCAGCAGCGTACGCACTTCCGCAGTCATCCACAGCTTCTGGTTGGAGCGTGTGGTGATGGTCTTGGAGAAGGTGACATCATCAATGCATTTGCTGATGTAGCTAGTCACTGATGCTGTGTATTCCTCCAAGTTGGTAGAGTTGCCTCTTGTTGATATGTTGCAGCCTTCCTGAACATGTGCCAGTCAGTACACTCAACAGTCCTGAAGAGCAGAGATGGCTCCTGCTGGCCAGGTTTTCACCTGCTTCTGGAGCGGTTTTGTGCATCTGACAAGCGGTCTGTATGCTGGAATTAGAATAACAGAGATGTGGTCAGAGTAGCCGAGGTGGGAGCGGGGCTCCGCCCGGTACGCACATGTAAACAAGATCAAGCGTGTTCGCCCCTCTCGTTGCAAAGTCCATATACTGATGGAATTTAGGGAGCACTGTCTTGAGATTTGCATGGTTGAAATCTTTGGCGACAATAAACAGTCCATCAGGGTGAGTGTTCTGTAGTTCACTAATAGCCCCATACAGTTTACCGAGCACTTAGCATTAGCGCTGGGGGGGGATGTAAACTCTGGTTATAATAACAGTGGTGAATTCCCATGGTAAATAAAAAAAGGTCTGCATCTAACAGTCACAAGCTCCACCAGCGATGAGCAGTGACTAGCATAGTTATTGCAGAATTCCGTGTTGATGTAAACACACAAGCCACCACCGCGAGTCTTACCGCACAGAGCTGCATTTCTGTCGGCTCGAAACGAGGCGAGCCCGTCTAGCTGAATGGCGGCATCCGGAACTCTGTCGTTGAGCAACGTCTCCGTGAAAACAAAGACGCAGCAGTCTCTAAGCTCATGCTCCGTAGTCTGCTGGAGTCCAGTTTATTGTCCAGGGAGCAAACATTTGAGAGCAGGTTAGATGGGAGAGCTGGCCGGCTAGGGTTTGTTTTTAGCCTAGCATGGACCCCCTCCCTCTTGCCGCGCTTTCGCTTCCTCGCACACCGCTTACGACGTCCCCTCCACCGGCATCAGGCAACGCCAAGGACTAGAGGCCTGGTCTCCGCAGCAAGCAGAGTTCGCATAGCAACTCCTGCAGATCATCGTGCAGCTTGGTTTTTGCATGAATCTTATATTTTAGCAGTGTCTGGTGATGGTAGACACGAACACCGGTTGCTCCGATGTCCATGTGCCGTAAAAGTCGGGCTAAGTGACAAAAATAGCACCATATTGGATCCGGAGTGGCCGCTGCGTGCTACTGCGCTGCCATCTTGGATCAAGATGTATATTGTTCCGATTAATAATATCAACAATTGATATTATCATGTTATGCTATTAATATGTTGTGAGAGGAAACTAGTACAATATAAGCCTTCAACAAATGTATTTTTGAAGGATGCAAAATATTGTCTGTTTATCTTTATCGGCAAAATCCCAGAAAATATTGAGATATAATTTTTTTGTCAATATCGCACACCCCTAATCCACGCACAACTCGCCACACGCACCGAGAGTGAGAACCACATTATAGTGACCACAAGGAGACCCCATGTGACTACCCTCCCAAGCAACTGGGCCAATTTGGTTGCTTAAGAGACCAGGCTGGAGTCACTCAGCACACCAGTGATTCGAACTCACGACTCCAGAGGTGGTAGTTAGCGTCTTTACTCGCTGAGCTACCCAGGCCCCACTTCTGGTGTTCATTTATTGTAGGGATGTCAATCAGTTATGTTTATTTATATTATATTACTAATAATATTCCATATTACATTCCGAGGACATGATCAGTTGTGTGAATGCGTTATTTTTTTATATAATTAATCACACTGAAAATGGCCTAATTTATAGTTGTTGTTTTTTTTTAAATGCAGGAGGTGAAAAAAGAGGAGCCAAAGCCCAAAGAGGAGCAAAAGGAAGTTAAAGAATCAAAGGAGGTGAAAGAACAGTCTCTGATACGGCGGCGATCATCTGGGAACGTAGCAAGCCTGGTGCAGAGGATCAGTACCTATGGCATTCCAGCAGGAGGAATGGGCTTCCAGCCCAACTCTCAACCTCGTGCCTCAAAAAAGAGTGCGTTTCATTTCCAATTTAACAGCATTCATCCCTTTTTAAATTAAAATTAAAGGGACCGTTCACTTACCTTCAAGTTGTTCAAGACCCATAAAACTTCCATGGAACATGAAATTACATGTTTTAAGTGTAAGGGACTGTTAGCCTCAGTCACTATTCTCTTTCATAGCATCTTTTTTTCCATACAATGAAAGTGAATGGTGACTGAGGTTGTCATTCTGACTAACCTTTTGTCATGGGTTTGGAACAACATGAGGGTGAGAAAATGATGACAGAATATACATTTTTGGACATTAACTTTTTTCTCTCTTGAGATACAATTAATATGCCTCAGTGGGCAAATTTTAGGTTTATATAGTTTACGGTTTGCAGGAAATTCTTTCTCTACTTCAAGCTTTTGGTTTAGCTTACCTGGAATCAGGGAGAGTTTATCAGAAAACATGTTTGGCCAGCAGTGGGCAGCAGAAGCTTTGCCTGTTGTCTAGGATAACTCACTGTTTTCATTTTTTTTTGTCTGAGTCTTGAGTGTAGGGCTGTCTGAGATTGAGGAAGTCCACTTCATCAGCTCCAGCTGCATAGGAATGTTAACACAGAACACAAGAGTGATTGTGATCTATCCTACATTCAAGGTTGCTGGTAAAAAGATAATTTAAAAAAGTGATAACAGTGGAATGTAGCTCTGTTAACTCCACTTGCACTCCTCTGTATCAGCTTGAATTGGATGATAATGTTTTTATCAGGTTTATAAGACCGTTTTCTTATGCTGTTTTTGTGTATTTTATGCTCAAAGCAGCTTTCATTTCAAGCTAACATAGATTGTGCTCACATAGGCCCTCTATACTCTTTAAAAACGGGGACGGTTAAGGTATCAGATGGTAATACCACACTGCTTTGAGATTATGTATATGTATACAGTGTTTATATTTTTAGTTTATGAGATTTAATGCCAGATTTAACAATCTTGCATTTCTATTTTTATACTGTGGAAGGCTTTGTTTGGAAAATTTTAATAATGAATTACATTGTTACATATTGTTTTGCTTTCTTTCTTAAAAAGGAAATAACTGCATTTTGACAAGAAAAGAAGGGTGTGTGTTTGTTTATATATATGTCAAATTTCAGCACTTTTAAAATGTGCCATTATTCGCGATTAAATATGAAAAATTATGATTAATTGTGATTTTAAACATTTTAATTGACTGAAAGCAATAATATATTTATGTCTATACAGATTTTGCTTTTTGGAAGGAAATTGCTACTTTAATTCACCAAAGTGGCATTCAACTGATCACAAAGTATAGACAGGACATTACTGGGTCTTCTCCAGCATACCTAAAAACATTTATGCAGAGCTACGTTTCCCACCAGAAGCCTGCGGTCGGCTAAGGAACGTCGCCTTGTCGTACCAAAACAAAGAGGCACCAAAACACTTTCCCGGACTTTCAGTTTCATCATACCATGGTGGTGGAATGACCTTCCCAACTCAATCCGGGAAGCTAACTCACTCTCTATCTTCAAAAAACTTCTAAAAACACATCTTTTCCAAAAGCACTTAACCGGTCACTAAAAACAAAAAAAGATTATTTACATTTCTTGTTGCACTTAAATCTGTTTTGTATACTATTCTGATGATAGTGCAACTTTGTAATATGGCACTTTTTGTACCACTGTCTCCCTAAGATGATTCGCTGATGTTCTTCCTCTTTTGTAAGTCGCTTTGGATAAAAGCGTCTGCCAAATGAATAAATGTAAATGTACTGATGTAAAAAAAACGGCACTATCACTATTTGAAAAAATATTTTTTTTTATCAAATCTAGACAGGCCCCATTTCCAGCTGCCATCACTCCAACACCTTATCCTTGAGTAATCGTGGGAAATTGCTAATTCGGTACTAGAAAATACCTTGCCATTATATCAATCACTGCTGAAAGTTATTTGGTTCGTTAAATGAAGCTTAACATTGTTTTTGTGTTTGTCTTTGAGTTGCCACAGTATGCAAAAAGGAAGCACTTTCTCTATAAGCTCATCAGTCAATCATTGTTTTGGGGAATGAAGGCTATAAAATGCTTGTAATTGCAAAAAACAGAAGATTTCTTACAAAGGTGTACACAACAGGCTTCAAAGACAAAGGACAACTAGCTCCAACAAGGACAGAAAGAGATGTCTTTAGAAGTGCAAGCCCAGGTGTACAACGAAACAAGAGGATAAATACATCAGAGACTCTAGTTTGAGAAATAGACACCTCACATATCCTCAGCTGACAGCTTCATTGAATTCTACCTGCTCAACACCAGTTTCATGTACAAAAGTAAAGAGGTGACACAGGGGTGCAGGCCTTCTGGGAAGAATTGGAAAGAATTGCTGCACATGACCGTTTTTCTTATTTATTTTTTGATGAGAACCCTTGAAGAAATTTAAATTGTAATAGTAATTTTTCACGTTATTAATGTCCTGACTATTCATTGTGATCCATTTCAATTTCTTTCCAAAAGAGCAAATCTGTAAGTTATTCCAAACTTTTGGCCACCAGTCTCATCCAAGAAACCTTATCAAGGTACTTTGTACAAAAAAAATATGGTAATACCATTACATTTTGTGTTAGCGTAGAGCTGGACCCTTGTGTGTTTCGTTTCTGACTGAGAGTTAATGTGTATCAATGGAAATACAGAACACCAATTGGAAAGCAAATGGAGCAATCTACTGTCTTTCTTCATAAAGGGCACTTTAATCATCTCTGGGGAAATGTGTCCGAACTGTGTGTGTGTGTGTGTGTGTGTGTGTGTGTGTGTGTGTGTGTGTGTGTGTGTGTGTGTGTGTGTGTGTGTGTGTGTGAGATTGCATGTGTGTATGCACTCTACTTCCTGAACGTGTTAGTCGTTAATTGTTGAGCCCTCTACAGGTAGCTGTTGGAGAAACAGTTCCTTCACATACTGGCTAAGCATGTCAGGCCAGATCCTGAGTTGACTGGCTGTGTTTTCATTGCAGAACCCAAGAAGCGTCAGTGCAAAGTCCTGTTTGAATACATGCCTCAGAATGAAGACGAGCTGGAACTGAAGCTTGGAGACATTGTTGACATCAACGAGGAGGTGAGAAGCCTTGTCATTCATCATGCAGTTTGCATAATTTGTGTTCACTCTCAATACTGAGGTTAGAAAATCCCATACACCAGATTTAATTATGTTCTGTGAAGGGTGAGATTTTGCATGCTGCAGTATGACATACGATTTTTGCAGTTAAGATCAATTAATCAACTATCAACCATCTAGCCCTGAGACTTTTGTTTAATAACATGAAAATGGAACACAATCTGTTTTATCACCTTCTCTTACCTTTATTTTGCTAAATCTGTGAAACAATTGCGAATTGCATGATCATTAATTTTTATTTGTCACAAAATTTGTGTCATTTGCATTTCCTAAAATTATCTCTCACTTTTAATTTATCTCATCTATTCATACTGGGATAATTCGAAGTGTTTGGACACTGAATTTTTGCTTCTCACGCTCTGTATAATAATGAATGTTTTGATTAAGTCTAATGCATAAATGCTTAATGTCTTGCAGACAAATATAATTTATTTTTATGCATGATTTTCTTTGCCAACCCACTGAATGAGTTGTACAGTGTAGTAAAGAAAAAGCAGCTAACAAGTGCCCAACATACGTTTGATCTCCTTCCATACTGTTAAGAAAGCATCCCAGGTGGATACTTTAGGCTAAAATACAGTATATAGTAGTGTTGTTGGACTATTATTCTAAAATGTGGAAAATAATAGTACTAAAAAATATGTAGATGTGTCCAAGCTTTTCACTCATGTCTATTGTTTTAATACTACAGTATTTTCCTCATTCTGAATTGTATTTTATTAAGTTATAAACATGTCACTTTAGATTTTGACCATAGGACTGGATTGTTATTAGTGCTGACTGTGCTTGTTTTGTAGGTTGAGGAGGGCTGGTGGAGCGGAACCATGAATGGGAAGTCTGGACTGTTTCCTTCCAACTTCGTCAAAGAAATAGAATCAACCGAAGACCCCGAGACCAACAACCTTACAGACGAGCCAGGTACTGCTCAGTTGATCGTGTGACACATTCTTTTGAGTGCATGTCCTTACAAGAAAACACTCAACAGAGGTTTTTGTTGCATTTTTGTACATTTTAGGGTGTGTCGTGTGTATTTATGCAGTTTCAGTCTTCGTTATGGCATCTGCAGTCAGAACTGTTTTACTTTATGTAAGTTTTTTGGAGGGTGTGTGATGCCAACTGTAGCAGCCTGACCGTAGCTGCTTAAAGAATAGTGCACCCAAAAATGAAAACCATTTCTAATCCTAATGTCATTCCAAACCTGCTTGACTTTTGAACACAAAAGAAAAAAAAAGAAAGAATATTACAATAACAGATGATATTTACTTCCTTTAAAGCCCCATAAAGGACCTAAAAGTATCATAAAGGTAGTCTATAAGACTTGTGCATCATATTCCAAGTCTTCAGAAGGCATACGGTTATAGTGAGAAACAATCTGAAATGCAAGTCATTTTCCGGCATTATGAGTGCTATAAGCGAAACTCGTTCACAGTGACTTGCATGTTTATGTGAAAACTTGCATTGTTTAGTGCCAAAAACAATGCAAGTTCTTCACCAGTGTTCATGCTGTTTTGCAAATAGCTGGCTTTTTTAATACCTTGACTTTTAGGCTGTCAAATATAATTTTTAATTTTGGATGTCTGCCAAGCACTGACGATGGTTTAGGATTGTTTAGGATTTGAGAATATGAAGTGGCAAAATCTATTGATTTAATCATTTTATGCAGTTTTGTTTACAGCCAGATATGTTCTTTGCAATAAACAAAAGCTATAACATGGGGCTTATTGGTTTATATAGATGTTTTTTTTTTGCCCTCTTGTGGATATATTTAGGAGAAAACTTTGATTTAAACGTCAGATGTCTTGTAGACCCACTCCCCCCCACACACACACCAGAAATGATGTCTTAGAAATTCTAATATAATTTCAGTGAAAAATTTGTATTTAGTTTCTAGCCCTGTTGACACTTCTACCTTGACTTACATCATCAAAACATAAAAAAACCATTTGTGAACCTTGAGATGTGTGTTCACAGATAACAGAGATGGCACCTCTAGCCCCACGTCCCCTCTCCCAGGCAACGGTGTCATGGCTCAGCCAAAGAAAGTTAAAGGCATCGGCTTTGGTGACATCTTCAGAGAGGGCTCTGTAAAACTCCACAAAGTCCAAAAAGTGCCTTCTGAAAGTGAGGAAAAGAAAGAAAAAGTAAGTTAGGTTTCTGCACCTGACCATATCTTTTATGCCTTCCTGAAATCCAACAATCAGGGATATACTGCAGGAGCTTGACTAATATTTACAGTAATTACAGTAACTTTTCTGCCAAAAAAGAATCCTGATTGTCCCAGCAAAAAATTATATGTGAAGTTTCCCCTTTAATGAAGCCCATTGTCGTATCAGATTTATAAGTATTAATGATGCTGGAACTTTACATTAGAGCAGTTTAACACATAATGACGGCTCATGAAATTAGATCATTGTCTTGGCATGTATGAAAATCAGTGCTGGCAATTTCTCATAGCCACAAGCAATGAAGCGTTAAAGGTAATTACATGTATAACTGCTCTACAAGCCCTGCCAGTGATTGCTCAAGTCCTTGCAGTAGAGCAAAAGGCAGACTGTCTCATTGTGAAACCTTCCTTTTTAGGCAATAGGTCTCTATTCACTGAGTTGATTATTTACGGTGGCTGTTACCATGCTTTCTGATGTATGCTAGTTATCTTAGTATCATTTCTGTTCTGTGTTTCAAACCGACAATATTATGTCTACACCGATTAAATTTTTTTTGTTATCGACAAAGTGAAAACGCTGAATGTTTTTTGGATAAATTTGCCGTCTTCTGCCTATTTCCATTCAAATGGCCTTTTAACGATAAAAATTGTGTGGGCAATGATCTCATGCTTAAACACTTTGTCGCATAGCTTTTGGTTTTCGCAAAAGTAATCTGCCCTTAAGCCATTTCCATGCAGAAATGTGTGTATATCATTAATTGCGTATAGTTGCCCTTCTGATAGGACTGTAATATTGGTCCTGATGTTGCACCTATCGCAGGTTGCCACCAGTGCCGACCTAAAAGCGATTCAGCATGGCCCTTTTCAAGCTGGCAACCTGCACCAAGTAGTGGAGGAAACTTTTGGTCTTAGTATAAGGACCATCCATTGACATGTATATGCTGTGCGCACAGATATTAAAGAAATATTTATGTGGTGTAATATCAGAGTTTACACATGAAGCATTCCTGATATTCAATAGGCTATTTTGAACAACCATCTAATCTTAAGCATTGCCATCACAACAGCTTTATGTCCTGCATATTTGTACAGCAACTTTTAACGACCATTTGAACTTAATCGTCATCTAATATTTATTTTAAGATGACTACCAGGGGTGGTAGTCAGTGTTTTTACTCGCTGAGCTGTATTTTTAGAGGCTGAAAAAAATACCTTTGTTCCATATTAGTTTAAAAGGCTGCTTCTTTTTTTTTTTTTTTTTTTTACTTTAAAGGAATGTTCTGGGTTCAATGCAATTTCAGCTCAGTCAACCGCATTCTTGACATAATGTTGATTGAGGGATGATCCTTTATGTTCCTGTCGGTGTGTAGCACCTCTCAACTCTGCATATCTTAATGATAGAAACAAGTGGCTCAAGTTTATTTCTAATAAGGTCCCTGATCATATCAGTTTGACCTCTATAGTTCACGAAAAAATACAATTTAATTTACTTCCTTGCCATTACAGATGTGTATGACTTACTTTCTTCTGTAGAACTCAAACAAATATTTTAGAAGAATATCTAATCTCTGTAGGTCCATACAATGCAAGTGAAGACTTTCAAGCTCCAAAAAGCACATAAAGGCAGTATAAAATTAATCCATATGACGCCAGTGGCTTAATCCATGTCTTCTGAAGCTATGAAATCTATTTTGGGTGAGAACAGACCATAATGTAACAAAACAAAATAATTAATTTTAGATCTTGCCATTGTAGTATCTAAGCACAATCAGATTTCAAGCTCAGTTACACTTCCTAGTGCTTGATGCATACACAGAACACCAATTTGAGCTAGGAAGTGTAATTTAGCATTAAATCATGATCGCCAAGGAGACCGCACGTCAAGATTTATAGTGAAAATGGAGTTATATTTAGGTCTGTTCTCACCCAAAACTGATTGGATCACTTCAGAAGACATGCATTAAACCACAGGATTCCTTTCATGTGGATTAGTTTTATGCTGCTTTTATGTGCTTTTAGGAGCTTCAAACTTTTGGCCACCATTCACATGCATTGTATGGACCTACAGAGATAATGTTCTGAAACTCTTTGTGTTCTGCAGATGAAAGAAAGTCTTACACATCTGGATGGCATGAGGGTGATTAAATGATGAGAGAATTTTCATTTTTGGTTGAACTATGCCTTTAACAGTTTGAATGGCTAATTTCAGCACAGATTTTGATGTATATGTGTCAGAATGTAAATATTGCCTTGAACAGAAACTGCTATTGAAGTATTGGGCAGCACAAACTCCTTTGAACCGTGTGTGTGTGTGTGTGATATGTGAAGAGGGTGTTCCCATACATACAAAAGTGGAGCTGCAAATTTAAAAGTAAACCCATTTGTGGTTCTGCTTAATTTTAGCCAATTCCATCATTACCATCTGCCACAAAACCCACCCCTTTGAGCACTCTTGACCCACCTAAAGGAGAAAAAGAGGCAGAGAGCAAAGGAAAAGGTGAGTGCATGGGATGGAATTATATTATATATTATAGCAGTGTGTGATGTATACTAAACTGAGATTTATAGTAATTAAGGATGCAGTTATTATGACTGATTAGCATGAGTTATTTGTCATTTATCTGGGATGCCTACATTTTATTTTCTGCTGAACCACGTGTGGTGTCACATTTATGGAATATTCATTGATTTTAAGTCACCAAAACAAAAATATGACATATCACAATTGAGCTTCATGTTTTTGTAACATATAATTATTTTTGAATATAAATGCTAATGCTTGGTTTAATACTATTTTCATGGTGGACAATAAATATTTATGGCTGGTAAATTTTCTTAATTCACCATAGGCAGGTGTGGCAAATAGTTCATTTTAGATCATGTTTGTTAATATTTCGAGAGACTGACATCTTGTTTTTAAATTATGTATAATATCTACGCTATGAACATTTGCTAAATGAAACACCATCAGGATTCAAGAAAGCTCCTGTATGAATGGTATTTACCTTTAAACAATTCCTGTAAAACCTGAGCTGAACAAACAGCTTTCCAATATGGCATCCACAGTTCTTTGCTCTTCAGTCAAGAGTTGTTGCATGATTAGACAGATTAACCAAACTAATGATTGGTTTCACTGTGTCATTCATATCTTATCTTTTTTTATTTATGTCTCTCTGTAGTAAAAGAATACTGCAAGGCCACCTTTCCTTATGAAGCTACTAACCAAGATGAGCTGGATTTAAAAGAGGGTGACATCATTCGTGTATTGAGCATGGTATGTATGGCAGCTGTGCCGGTCCTGCCTTTACGCAAACTATGCAAGTTGCGTGGGGCCCCCGATCCGCATGCAAATATAAATGAAAGTCGCTGTATAGGAGTTGAGGGGGGTGGGGTGAAGTTTATTCTAATTATTATTATTATTTCATTTTCATTTCGGACATGCGCCAGGTAGTTAACATAGTTGTAGATAGACATGGCTAAGGTTTTGAAGTGAAGCTACCCGTCCGTCAGGAGCACAAAAAAGAAGAAAAACATGCCAGGAATGTGAGCATGAAGGTATGTAATTTTTTTTTTTATCATATAATATTTTTAATTCTAAATTAATCTTGACATTATCATTAGATTGCTCATACTCCAGGTCTCCAGCTGTGATATTAGAACACTGTTTTATGACTGCCACATTGAAAGTAACTTTTTAATTTGTGTCAGGAGTACACATGCCAAATCAAAACACTTTTAGAATGTAATAAAGGAGCTCATGCAAGCTCTGTTGAATCTCATCAATGTTTCAATATAAACAATATCCATTAGACCTTCCATTTGTCTTCCTGCCATTTGTAATGTTTTTATCTATATTTCAGTCTGCATTCTCCTAATTTTGTTTGATCTTTAAGTTTTAGTAATATATTTAGTATATATTAGTTGAAATCAGAAGTTTACATAAACTTAGGTTTAAGTCATTAAAAAAAAAATTAACCACTTCACAGATTTCATATTAGCAAACTATAGTTTTGGCATGTCTTTTAGGACAAATACTTTGTGCATGACTCAAGTAATTTTTACGACAGATAGATTAGTTCACATTTAATTGACTATATCACTGTTCCAGTGGGTCAGAAGTTTACATACACCAAGTTAACTGTGTCTTTAAGCAGGTTGGAAAATTCCCTTGAGACACTTTGCCAGTTAGCTTCTGATAGGAGGTGTACTGAATTGGAAGTGTACCTCTGGGTGTATTTTAAGTCCTACCTTCAAACTCTGTGCCTCTTTGCTGACGACATTTGAAAATAAAACAAAAATGTCCTCTGGTCTGATGAAACAAAAATCTAACTTTTTGGCCATAATGACCATCATTGTGTTTGGAGGTAAAAGGGTGAGTCTTGCAAGCCGAAGAACACCATCCCAACCGTAAAGCATGGGAGTGGCAGCATCATGTTGTGGGGGTGCTTTGCTGCAGGATGGACTTGTGCACTTCACAAAATTGATGGCAGCATGAGGAAGGAAAATTATGTGGATATATTGAAGCAACATCTCAAGACATAAGCCATGAAGAAATTTGGCCCTCCAAAGCCCTGCGAGCAAGGAGGCCTACAAGCCTGACTCAGTTACACCAGTTCTGTTTGGAGGAATGGGCCAAAATTCCAGCAACTTATTGTGAGAAGCTTGTGGAAGGATACCCAAAATATTTGACCCAAGATAAACAATTTAAAGCTACCAAATGCTAACAGTGTATGTAAACTTATGACTCACTGGGAATGTGATGAAAGAAAGGATTTTCACATTCTTAAAATATAGTAGTGATCCTAATTGTCCTAAGACAAATAAATGTCAGGAATTGTGAAAAACTGAGTTTAAATATTTTTGGCTAAGGTGTATTTAAACTTCTGATTTCAACTGTGCGTGTTTATGTATGTATGTATGTGTGTGTGTGTGTGTGTATATGTGTGTGTGTGTATATATATATATATATATTACACTCACCTAAAGGATTATTAGGAACACCTGTTCAATTTCTCATTAATGCAATTATCTAATCAACCAATCACATGGCAGTTGCTTCAATGCATTTAGGGGTGTGGTCCTGGTCAAGACAATCTCCTGAACTCCAAACTGAATGTCAGAATGGGAAAGAAAGGTGATTTAAGCAATTTTGAGCGTGGCATGGTTGTTGGTGCCAGACGGGCCGGTCTGAGTATTTCACAATCTGCTCAGTTACTGGGATTTTCACGCACAACCATTTCTAGGGTTTTCAAAGAATGGTGTGAAAAGGGAAAAACATCCAGTATGTGGCAGTCCTGTGGGCGAAAATGCCTTGTTGATGCTAGAGGTCAGAGGAGAATGGGCCGACTGATTCAAGCTGATAGAAGAGCAACTTTGCCTGAAATAACCACTCGTTACAACCGAGGTATGCAGCAAAGCATTTGTGAAGCCACAACACGCACAACCTTGAGGCGGATGGGCTACAACAGCAGAAGACCCCACCGGGTACCACTCATCTCCGCTTCAATTTGCCAAAATTGGACAGTTGAAGACTGGAAAAATGTTGCCTGGTCTGATGAGTCTCGATTTCTGTTGAGACATTCAGATGGTAGAGTCAGAATTTGGCGTAAACAGAATGAGAACATGGATCCATCATGCCTTGTTACCACTGTGCAGGCTGGTGGTGGTGGTGTAATGGTGTGGGGGATGTTTTCTTGGCACACTTTAGGGCCCTTAGTGCCAATTGGGCATCGTTTAAATGCCACGGACTACCTGAGCATTGTTTCTGACCATGTCCATCCCTTTATGGCCACCATGTACCCATCCTCTGATGGCTACTTCCAGCAGGATAATGCACCATGTCACAAAGCTCGAATCATTTCAAATTGGTTTCTTGAACATGACAATGAGTTCACTGTACTAAAATGGCCCCCACAGTCACCAGATCTCAACCCAATAGAGCATCTTTGGGATGTGGTGGAACGGGAGCTTCGTGCCCTGGATGTGCATCCCACAAATCTCCATCAACTGCAAGATGCTATCCTATCAATATGGGCCAACATTTCTAAATGCTTTCAGCACCTTGTTGAATCAATGCCACGTAGAATTAAGGTAATTCTGAAGGCGAAAGGGGGTCAAACACAGTATTAGTATGGTGTTCCTAATAATCCTTTAGGTGAGTGTGTATATATATATATATATATATATATATTATACATACACTGATCAGCCACATCATTAAAAACACCTGCTAATATTGTGTAAGTCCCCCTCATGCCACCAAATTAGCACCAACCCATTCTGAGATGCTTTTCTTCTCACCACAATTGTACAGAGCAGTTATATGAGTTACCGTAGACTTTGTCAGTTCTAACCAGTCTGTTCAATCTCTGTTGACCTCTCTCATCCACAAGACATTTCCAGCCGCAGTACCAACCCTCACTGGATGTTTATTGTCTTTGGCACCATTCGGAGTAAATTTAGAGACTGTTGTACGTGAAAATCCCAGGAGATCAGCAGTTACAGAAATACTCAAACCAGGCCATCTGGCATCAACAATCATGCCACGCTCCAAATCACTGAGATCAAACTTTTTCCTCATTCTGATGGTTGATATGAACAGTAACTGAAACTCCTGACCAGTATCTGCATGATTTTATGCACTGCACTGCTGCCTCATGATTGGCTGATTAGATAATCGCATGCATGATTGTTGGTGCCAGATGGGCTGGTTCGAGTATTTCTGTATCCTGGGATTTTCACACACAACATTGTCTAGAATTTACCCTGAATGGTACAAAAAACATCCAGTGAGTGGCAGTTCTACAGATGGAAACACCTTGTTGATGTGAGAGGTCAACAGAGAATGGCCAGACTGTTTAGAACTGACAAAGTCTACGGTAACTCGGATAACAACTCTGTACTATTGCGGTGAGAAGAATAATATCTCAGTATGCAATTCTAAAATGCGTGTTGGCGCTGTTTTGGTGGCACAAGGGGGGACCTACACAATATTAGGCAGGTGGTGTTAAGTGTGTGTGTGTGTGTGTGTGTGTGTGTGTGTGTGTGTGTGTGCGTGTGTGTGTTTTTCAACTGTACTTTCAGCTTTGGCACAACTATTGTTGTTTTAAGCATGTTAGATAAATACTTGACTTGGTTAAAGTCAAATAAAATGCAAAAACTTTGTTATCAATGTAAACTTAGCTGATATCATTACTTTGCATTGTGTTAAGCCATTTTAAATAAATTCAAATGTTTTTCTCTGCCCTCAGGGACAATCCTCAAGTTCATCAGTAAGACCAGCAGCACCAGGGCAGACTCCGGTAATGTTCAGATTGCTAAAGCCGGCACAAGTGCAGACCCCAGTAATGTACAGCCAGCAAGTGCCCTGCCAACTGACCATGCAGACTGGCCTTATGTTCCTTTTCCTTTTTTATTGAAATTTGGCACTTTATATACCATTGGCTCAGTGTCAGTATAAAAAGTAATAAATACTAATGTTCCTTTAAATGAACTCGCTGTATGTTGTTTGTTAGTGTGGGAATCTTTAGGCACCTCACGGTTCGATCGGATTCTGATTCTGGGAGTCACAATTAAATTACAAAATTATTCCTGATACATCTACATGTTCTTATTATTTATTATTCAGCTCAGCTATTCCTAGATTTTGAGAAATTCAGCAACTTTTTTTTTTTTTGGTATAGTTACTTACAGCCTTCGTATGGCAGGATTGTCATCACATTTATGATAAACAATTACTTCTTTCTTTTATTTTATTAACAAAGTGGCCGCCAGCTGTGAATAAAACATGGAATATCCACACAATAAAAAAATGGTTCTCTATCAAAACACAATTTAGTTGAGATAAAGATTGAAAAAACATTAATTTTTATTGAATATAGATGTAGCAACATGTGTAAAAAAAAAAAAAAAAAAAAATTGTTTTTAAAATATAAATATAATAATAAAAAAAGGTGGTTAGGGAGCCTTTACCCCACACTTGGTGTAAAAAGCCCCCGCATTTGTGGTAAAAGGCCCCCAGGGGTATTATAGTGATGTTGTGTAAATATAGGGACAATAGTTATAGGGCAGAACTTGAGCAGATACTTTTGAGACCGCAAGATGCTTTTTTGAGTAACAAATTAAGAATACTTATTCAAAGTAACCACCTCAGAAAAGGGTTTACCATTTTCTGTTAATTTACTCATATTAGGCATTTAATAACATCTCATGTTTTCTTTTAACATTTCTCCATATATCTATTTGCCCTACTTAAAACAACGTGTTTCTGCAACATGGGGCACACAAAGTGCCCCCAAAAGGCTAGGTCCTGCACTGGATGACAGGCTGAGCAGTTGTCTTCTCATCCACATACAGAATTCCTAATAAAGTTGTATAAATTGAATGCAGTTTGTGTTTTAAATTACCATACTTGTGTTCTGTCAGCAATCTGGAGAAGTGCTAGGTTTATTTAAGTTAAGAGACATGGGGATTTCCTTCCACCTGTTTTTTGCAAAGGCCTAGAGCAGGAAGCGTGTCAGAGTTGGTGTATGTTTTATGCTTGACCTCCATCTAGTGGTAAGGGATGTAATAATCTATATTTATAAATGATGTAATTTTAGGAATAATGTACCCAACTGAACATTAAAACTATTTACCAAATCTTCTAAAGCCAGATGAGTTGTGTGCTTTGTGTGAGAAACAGACCAAAATTGTATACTTATTCACAAAAGAAATCATTATGCCCCTGTCTCACGACTAAACATCATGAATGACGTCAAAGCCTATGGCATATTTGTTTCGAGAATTGAAAAATTATTTGCATGAATGAAAAAACAGAATTTGTATTCAGTATGGTCATGTTATTAGCCGGAGGGCATTAACTCAAAGCATTGATGTTTTAGGATTCGGGAGAGCCAGGCTGGTGGAGAGGAGAGGTCAATGGCAAACAGGGTGTTTTCCCAGACAACTTTGTGACTTTACTTTCTGAAACCGACAAAGAGGTAAACTAACATAAACCTTGTACATTCTGATTTGATATTTGCCTAGAGGGCCCTCATTATCTCGCAGCAAATTTGAAAGGAATTTGAACTACACAGTGAAGACCAGAAACATTTCTTTAATACCCCAAAACTACCAGTTATTTTCAGAGCTAAATTATCTAAAATCATCCTGAAATTTGTAATGATTGTAATTACTTGCTCTAGTCAAAGTTCTTATCATTTTACCTTCTTTATACAGACTCTAACATCCAGAGGCTCCATTAAAGCATCTTTTAAACAGGAACCAGAAGAGGTATGGAACGCTCATTCTTTTGTTTAGAAAATTACTTCTTGAAGTGAACACAATATTATGGCTGGGCGAGGTATATTGAATATTCAAATAATTTAAGCTAATCAGAAAACTAGCCAATCAGAAACAGTCTCTGTTTTGAGAGGCACGGTTTGAGAGAGAGGACATGTAATCACAAGAATGAGGGTGTTCTAATTAAGTGGTGGAAGTTAGCAATACAAGTCAAGCTCGGTCAACATCATATATGGCATAATGTTGATTGCCACAAAAATATTTTCAGCTCGTTTTACTTTTTCTTTAAAAAATTAAAAATATCACGGTTAAATTGAGGCACTTACAATGAAAGTGAATGGGGCTAATTTTTGGAGGGTTCAAAAGCAGAAATGTGAAACTTTTAATTTTATAAACACACTTACATGCTGTTAAAACATGTGTATTATTTGAGCTGTGAAGTTGTTTAAATCATAATATTTACGGTCATTTTAGTAGGGATGGGACGATATTTTTATCTCATGATTCAGTTCAATATACATACATTATGAGGGTAACGATTCGATATAATCTCGATTCAAAATAATGACACTTAAATTAAAAAATATTACAGAAAAGAAAGCACTTTTAATCAAAACAAGGTGTTTTTCCAGGTATTCCAGTACTTGCATTTCTAAAAGCTAAATTCAAGCACTTTAATCGCTTCAAGGACCTTGTGTGAACCCTGAAAACCATGGGTCGGCAACCTATGGCACTCGTGCCAGCATTGGCATTTGGAGGGGTAATCACTGGCACGCCAGTAATGGTGAGAGGAGTAGACTATTTTATTCATTTAAATGCTGCACCTGCATTCAAATCTACATCTTTATGTAATCCTTCCTCATGAACACGCAGCGTGTTTTCATGAGCTGAATGTGAGGCAAAAAGTTAAAATGTGACGGACTGCAGTATACCCAACAGATTTGTGTAGCGCATGCAAGCTATTCGTGCATCACGAGCCGGCAGCGCTTCACTTTCAGTTAATCACATGAGTTAACGCACCCGCTTTGCTTCGGTCGGGCTGCGCGAATGACAGCCTACATTTCGTGTTTCTTTTTGCGTAGAGAACAACATGTGATGTAATAAGGAAAACAGCACAATTAATCCTTGAGATTTCCCATACAGCTAACACCCTCCTTAAACCATGGTCACACTGAAATTTACAAATGTAAATTAAACCTGGAAGTAAAGATTTATGATTTTGCAGATGTGATTCACCGAAAACGGCTAAATATTTGATCAGCTTGTGATGTTTGAATGGCTTGCTTGCACAGCATGAGTCTCGTCTACACACCTGTTAAAATGCCAGGTTCTTGTGATTTAAAAGAATGAGACAAAGATAAATCATGTCAGAACTTTTTCCACCTTTAATGTGACCTATAACGTGAACAATTCAATTGAAAATCAAACTGAAATCTTTGAAGGGGGAAAAATAAAAAACTCACAATAACCTGGTTGCATAAGTGTGCACACCCTTAAACTAATACTTTGTGGAAGCACCTTTTGATTTTATTACAGCACTCATGTACCAGCATGGCACATCTTGACGTGGCAATATTTGCCCACTCTTTTTTTGCAAAAGCACTCCAAATCTTTCAGATTGCGAGGACATCTCCTGTGCACAGCCATCTTCAGATCACCCCACAGGTGTTCAATTGGATTCAGGTCTGGGCTCTGGCTGGGCCATTCCAAAATGTTAATCTTCTTCTGGAGAAGCCATGCTTTTGTGGATTTGGATGTGTGCTTTGGGTCGTTGTCGTGCTGAAAGGTGAACTTCCTCTTCATCTTTCTAATGGACGCCTGAAGGTTTTGTGCCAAAATTGCCTGGTATTTGGAACTGTTCATAATTCCCGCCACCCTGACAAAGGCCCCGGTTCCAGCTGAAGAAAAACAGCCCCAAAGCATGATGCTGTCACCACCATGCTTCACTGTGGGTATGGTGTTCTTTGGGTGATGTGCAGTTTTTTTTTTTTGCGCCAAACATACCTTTTGGAATTATGGGCAAAAAGTTAAACCTTGGTTTCATCAGACCATAACACATTTTCCCACGTGCTTTTGGGAGACTTGATGTTTGTTTTTGCAAACTTCAGCCGGGCTTGGATGTTTTTCTTTGTAAGAAAAGGCTTCCGTCTTGTCACCCTATGAAGAATACGGGAGATTGTTGTCACATGTAGCACACAGCCAGTACTTGCCAGAAATTCCTGCAGTTCCTTTAATGTTGCTATAGGCCTCTTGGAAGCCTCCCTGACCAGTTTTCTTCTCGTCTTTTCATCAATTTTGGAGGAAATTCTAGTTCTTGGTAGTGTCTCTGTTGTGCCATATTTTCTCCACTTGATGATGACTGTCTTAACTTGGAAATTTTTGTACCCTTCTCCTGACTGATATTTTTCAACAATGAGATCCCTCTGATGCTTTGGGAGCTCTCTGCGGACCATGGCTTTTGCTTGAGATGCAACTAAGAAAATGTCAAGAAAATCCTACTAGAACAGCTGAACTTTATTTGTGATTAATCAGAGTCACTTTAAATGATGGCAGGTGTGTAATGACTTTTATTTAACATGAGTTTGAATGTGATTGGTAATTCTGAACACAGCCACATCCCCAGTTATAAGAGGGTGTGCACACTTATGCAACCAGGTTATTGTAAGGTTTTTCATTTTCATTTTTCCCCCATGAAGATTTCAGTTTTTTCAATTGAGTTGTTCACATTATAGGTCACATTAAAAGTGGAAAAAGTTCTGACATGATTTATCTTTGTCTCATTCTTTTACATCACAAAAACCTGGCATTAGCTCAGCGAGTATTGATGCTGACTACCATCGCTGGAGTCGTGAGTTCGAATCCAGGGCATGCAGAGTGACTCTAGTGCTATATTAATGCCACAAAATGTATTCACGTAGTCCCAACTCAAATGGATTAAGTAAACTTCCATGGCCCAGTTGTTAGGGAGGGTAGAGTCACATGGGGGTAACTTGCTATGTAATGTTATTGTTTTGGTAAGGGTTTACTATTCAACTGTGGGTCGGCTTTTACTTAAAACCATGTAACAAAATGGTAGATCTCAAGATTCTTATATAATTAAAAGCTGTAATGTTATGGCTGCTATCCATGGTAGTATATGGCTAACTTGCTCACTAACCGGGAGAAAGCCTCCGTTCTCCGTTCATATCTTGGGTGAAAACATTTCCAGCAAAAGATGACTAACATGGATGCACTATGTGTCTTTTACTTGAAGCTTTGTCAGGTTCACAATAATCAAAAGTGTACTTGTAAGAAAGCTACAAAAGTAAACTTACCACTGTGAAACATCCTGCTCAAGTCGTGCTTGCAAAGGTGGTTTGGGTCAATCAGCTTGTTCTTCTAAACTTTCATTGTTGGACTCAAACTGGTACATCAAAAACCGACACCATTGTTACCATAGTTACAATGGTGTTTACAGCTGCTCAGGATGCCTGAAATTCAATTATGGTAAGAGGCATTACATTTCCGACACACGCTCTATGCAGTTGACCAATCAGAGCAGACTGGGCTTTATGGAAAGGGGGGCTTTAAAGAGACAGGATCTAAATCAGAGCGTTTGAGCCAGAGGATGAAAATAGCTTCAGCAAAAATGTACAGTATGAAACAAATTAGTTTTTTTTTAACATTAAAGCATGTAAACCTATTCTAGAAGACCCTCAAAATAAAATGATTAACCTGTAAATTAGCATAATATGGGCTCTTTAAGTAGAAAAAGTGGCATTAGATTTAATAAGTTTGATTAATTTCTGAGAATCTGTTCAAAAACGTTTTGCAAATGCGAGTTATTTCCTCTCATTGTAGTGGAGAGTTGTGCATAGAGTAATTTTTTTTTCTTGTGATTAAAGAATAGATTGTTGCATCGTTGTGTTGGTGCATATCAATGGAAATTATTAAATAACCTAAATCCTTGTTTATCATTATTTAGTGAAAAACTGTGCAGTAAATTGGCCTTTTACTACATTTTACTTGTGTTCTAACATTTTTGAAAGAAAAAAATGCCCTTTTTAATCCATTTCAGAACAAATCGACATGTGTATTAAATCTAAACAAAAGGCAGAATACAATATTGAGTTATATGATCTACAGTATATTGCCAAACCCTACTCCATACTACAGATAATAAGCCCTTCACTAAATATTTTAATAAAAGATTTTAAGACCAAAATGAACAACAAGCCAGAAACATTTATGACTCCAATTGGGATGTTTTCCTCCTAAAGGGCGTTTCAATCAATAACTGATAAAACTTGCCTGTTAAAAGCAAATTATTCTGTATGTTTCACAAACAACTCCATTCTAAATTTTGAGGTCTAGCTCTCGGGTGTCTAACCACACTTGTGTTGGGGCACATTATTGTTGTAAAGTATGGTTTGTGTGGACAGAGGCAGATAAGTTCTCTGAAGCATCATACCCCTCCACCAAACAGGGTCATGGGTTGATATGCTCTCAGCGCGTTTTCTTTTTTATTCCAAATGGACTGAATGATTGCCTTTGTGCTTCTGCAATGATAATGTGATGAGCTGAAGCTCATGTGATCTTTGGTGGAGGTCAGCGAGCAGTCCTTGAGGATCTGAAAATTTTTGTTCATCCAGAGGACTACAGGCCAGACCTGGGTGGTTTGGGTGTGTGAAACCCACAATCAGTCCAATATTCTACAAGCATCCCGATGATGAAATGTTAAAATCCTAATCAGGAATAAGGGAACAGGAAGCATTTAGAGTAAGGCAATTTTTTAAATGTTTGTTTTACATGGGCATATTCTACATGTACCTCAAAAGGTATATATTATCTCTTAAGTAGTTGATATCAACCCTCTAAAAAGAGCTTTTGTTGTCTGTTACTAAAATAACCCTATTTTAGGTTCCATTGGTGTTTAGTGTATTTTACACTTAAGTTATCTTTAGTTATGTTTGAATTCATGCTAGAACCAAATGCTAGAGCTTTTCTCAGAATTAACTTAACTTTTCTTATGAACACGACTCACTAACCTTTGATAACTCAAGGTCTATATACATTTTATCAACATTTTTAAAACCTAGCAAACATATTTTTGGGAAATACTGTGCTTGAATATACTATTCAATACTACTGATATACTATATAACTTATATAACTATATTTAGATATTTTTTCTACCTAATGCAATGTTCTTAATGCAATGTTATTGATTCATAGTGTGAGTTGTGTTCAAATACATATTGAGGCCAGCTCTTGTAATAGTTTCATGTTATAGGACATTTAGGTAAACAGCCCGAGGTAATGCAACAATATCAGAAATTTCGAAAGGGCACCATTTGACTGTTATTATTGTTCTTATGTTTTTATTTTATGATGATCATCTCACAGCTCTCTCTACTGCCTCAGGCACTGCTTTATAGATAAAGTATATTGCACAAATTCAGTTATGATAACTAAGTGTTGGCACAAATCATCTTCAGCGTTTTACCAGAAACTGATTTCTAAAACAAATGGTAAAATATACACTGAAGTTATTTTACACTCAAACAAAGAGATCCGGATCTTCAGGATTTGTTTTTCTCTGTTTGCCATGAGTAATTGAATATTAACCCAGGAGCCCTTGATTTCCAGGGAGAGGAAATTGTTTTGGCTCTCTATGGCCCCAAACAGATATTTTCATAGATAGAGTTTGGTGGATACGGTCACATCTTTCCATGCTTTCCAGTCTCATTTCATCTGAATTGTGAATACTTTAGGTTGCTTGATCTGTCTGTGACTGTTTAATTTAACCAAATGCAAGGTTGTTACTGTAAGATCTCACTTTAGTGGAATTTATGTAGGATACATTTGCATCTAAACCTTCAAGCTGTATTATTAGTTGATATACAGAGAGGTTTATTATAGTAATCACTCCTGGTTTTGCTATTTCTTGCAAAATTCTAGCCTTTTCTGGTTTGCTTTAACAATCCTCCAATTATAGATTGCACGCCTGTGTAGTGTTTCTATATTTGTTAGTCGAAACCTTTTTCACAGGTAATTCCAGAAAATAATGCATCTTCAGTAAAAATAGGAGTGCAACTAGAACACGGATTGTCACTTGATTATCAGTCCAGCTGTTGATTTAAGGTCTTTGTCTGTGCAAACGGCTTGAAGTGTTGCTCTTTTATTAAAATGGATGGCTATCCATTTAAAATGAGTTTTCCATTCCTTATGCCTTTCACCAAGGTAAATGTTACTTTATTAATAGTTCATTTATTTAGTCCTGGGCCAACAACTTAGTGTCATAAGCATCTATTTACCAGATGTTTAAAAAGGAAAATGTGTAGAAAAATTGTGTAACAAATCTTATTTTTTCTGAACCAAAACTTAGTCAACATAAAATCAGAGTTGACGCAATTGTCTTTTTTGCTTAAATACGTGCTCCTGGTCTTATTGCAAATGATTCATCTGTACAGGTTATCGCAAAGAAAAAAAAAATTCTTCATAATCTTTCATCAAAATATGCATTCTATTTATTATGATTTGAATTATTATTATTCAAATATAATAAAAAAAACAGTGTTTATATACTGTGTGTGTATATGTGTGTGTGTGTGTGTGTGTGTGTGTGTGTGTGTGTGTGTGTGTGTGTGTGTGTGTGTGTGTGTGTATATATGATATCATTATAAATATAATAAAAACTAAAAATTATTAGTGTTATTATTATTATTATTATTATTATTAGTAATAAACACATTTTGTATTACTTAATATTAAGAAAAACTTGCTCTGTCAAGGCTGCTCAACTTTTTGGTTAATGTTAAGCATTGATTAGGCATTTTTTGAGGTTATGTTGTAAGCAATGCAGCCTTTCTGCCTGTAGTAAACACAGTAGTTTAATGCTGATTAAATTTAATTTAATAAGAGCAATGATAGATTTAAGAAAAAGTAACATTGGGAGAAATTGAGATGCTCTTGGGGGTGAACTTGACCCTTAGCCTGAATTTTGATCCAGACCTATATGGGACTTTGAACCCTCTCTCATCCTGTGTTGCATACTCTAAGTCAGGCAATTTACTGTGTACTATTATACACTGATGTTGCAAGAGTTATCAAATCCACCAGAAATGGCTTTTCTGATTAGTCTTTGGGTCCGCCAGCCTCAGCCATCTCATCTGATTTCAGTGCCTGCCGATTTGGTTTGGTAATCTGCTGAGGAGCTCAGCCTTGCAGTTATATGGTCTTTTGGGGTTATGGGTGAGCCCTAAATTAGTTTAAGCATAGAAGGGATCTGATATGTAGGTGAGCTGTGCTTTGAACTAACCAAATTTGTTAAATAGGTGAAATGCTCATCTGCTAGCAATGTCCGAGTCATTGGTTCGATTTTCTGGGAATACACAATATCCAATAAAATTCACTTTGCATAGAAACATCATCCTAATGAATAAATGTAAATCTGTTTTTTCTCTCTCTCTCTCTCTCTCTCTCTCTCTCTCGCTCTCTCTCTCTCTCTCTCTCTCTGAAGAAGCCAAAGAAGCCACCACCACCATCCAAAACTCCAGGTATGGCATCACATCCTCAACTGCACCCTACAGATTACATTACTAAATATACTTTCTTTTTATTTCAAGCTGCTCTGAGACCACTAAGGTATATAAGAGCTTTAAGTACACTATATGGCAAAAAACACATGTGGACAACCCCTTCAAATTAACAGGTTTATTAAAAGGGGGTGACTCCCAATATCATTGCCTGACCTCACTGATGCTATTTTGTTTAGGCACTGGTGTTGAGTGATAGGGCTTGGCTTGCTGCTGGTATTCCAATTCATCCTAGAGGTATTCAGTTGGTGTTCATGTCTGAGCTTTGTGCAGGCCAGTCAAGTCCTTCCTCTCCAGACTCAGTAAACCATTTCTTCATGGACCATGAATTGTGCACAGGGACAGTCATTCTTGAACAGAAAAGGCCCTCCCCAAACTGTTCAAAGCACAGAATTCAGTAGAATGTCACTGTATGGTGTAACATTAAGATTTGTTTGTACTTGAATCAATGGAATAGCCAAACCTGTTAATTAGAGGCAGGTTGTCCACATACTGTTGGCTTTATAGAGTATTGTCATCCATATTCTGACCCGCAAGCAATCATATATGATAACAACCACAAAAGCCCTGTGATTACTTTTGAGATACAATTGCAGCTTATTCCTACCGATCAACCTTGGCTTGTTTGAGTCTGCCAGCAACCTTTTGGATATGCTTGCTGGTGTTGGATTATAAGCTGCAGGCAGATGTCATGATTTCAAATGTCACGACAGTGGTGCTTGAAGGGAACATGCCAATATGTCTGCTTCGGTATGTGAGTGGATAATAACTGGTGCAAAGATGGCATATTGATTTTAGCTGATTCCTCTAAGTTGCTGAGACAACTGGAGGGGGTGCCGACTAATTTGACACATTTAATTATTGCATTGAACATGGAGACGATGTCTGCCCACGTTTTTGCAGCAGCATATTGAAAATCATTCAGAAACTACTTGAATAATTATATCATTTTGGTTTATGTTGCAGTCGATATACAATTTCAGCCATTTACGGGGCATTCCTTTTGTAGCTGTGTCCAAGAACAACTTTGATCCAATCATCAGTTCAGTGTGCGGCATATTTTTAGCACAAAAGGAGAAGCTTTAATGAATATTGTGGTCCATATTTTCAATAAAGTGGCAATTGATAGCGACTTGCATTAAAGCTTAAAAAAGGACCCATAATGGTCCATGTTGCTCATGCATTATATTTTAAGTCTTCTGAACACATATGATTTTGGTGAGAAATAACCCAACATTTGTTGTTTGTTTCACATTCATGATTGAATAGCTTGTTCAGTGGCACACCTTCTATTTTTTTTTTTCTTTCTTTTTTCTTTAACTAAACTAAACAACACGTGAACATGTTTCTTTCATGGTGCCAATTTTGGAAATATGTAGTTTTTGCCCATCCTATGTTATAACCGTATAGTAAACTAGTGTCAGTTCTGAGAGTTAAAGAGCAAAATCATATTATCTGAAAATGCAGTTGTCCTTTAGTCCTCACAGCTTTTGTCTGCAGATCATGCAAAAAAGCGGATGTTGTTATGCATCAAAGAAGACCGCATCATCCCAATTGCTATATAAAAAGCTTGCAGAGCGTTGCAAAGATTTAGCCTGCCTCTCCTACCCTCACAGGAAATGCAAGTCATTGGCTGTATGTTTCCTACGTTGTTCTAACTGTCTGTCTCAATTTGCTTTGTTCTTTTGTCAGCCATCTATCTGCAGTGTATGTAATACCATAGAAACAGATTTTTAACTGAGACATTATGCTTCGTTTTTCAGTCCTGAAACCAGAGGCCCCCAGTGTGGACAAAAAACAACCGCAGCCACGGACTGAGGATAAAGGTAGGAGAGAGTTTGCTGCCCAGTTCCTGTTATACCACAAGTTTTCTTGTGCACAGTGCCACAAACACTGAAAAGCAGTCACTTTAAATTGCTGTGGGGAGCATAGCCCTTCATCCTGTCTAGAAAAAATGCATTTATTGTGGGTAGGGGGTTATATAAATGTACTCTTAAAATATTGTTTTAAGACTTTGATATTTGTTTTAAATGCAAGTGCGCTTAACTGTGCATTTAAAATTTAAATCAACCTAAACAAAATAAAAGAAGTTAAATAAAAAAGAAAATAAATAACCAAGAAGTCTGTGTGTACATAATCCGTATGTATACGTATGAAATCATTAAGGGAAAGGTGCAAGAGAAAACCAAATGACAAGTTTGTCCTAGTATAACAGTTTTTATTTTAGTTTTTAGAACTAAATATTTAATTATCAGATCATTGATAATCTTTAAAGATCGATTTTAGTAAATAAATTATAACAATTATAAATTGTTTTTATAATTTGACATGTATAATATGTATATAATATGTATATATAATATATTTGTGCATATATATAGATATAAGAAATTAAGACAGAAGGTTTTATTTATTTATTTGCTCTATGCAAGAGTATACACTCACTTAGCACTTTATTAGGAACACTATGGTCCTCCTAAAGTTCCCAACGTGGTCTTCTGCTGCTTTAGCCCATCTGCCTCAAGGTTTGATGTGTTGTCTGTTCTGAGATGCTATTCTGCTCTCTACAATTGTACAGAGTGGTTATCTGAGTTACTGTAGCATTTCTGTCAGCTCGTGCCAGTCTGGCAGTTCTCCATTGACCTCTCACATGAATAAAGTATTTCCGTCCACAGAACTGCCACTCACTGTATGTTTTTTTTGCACCATTCTGAGTAAACTCTAGAGACTGTTGTGTGTGATAATACCAGAAGATCAGCAGTTACAGAAATACTCAAACCAGCCCATCTGGCACCAACAATCATGCCACGATCGAAGTCCCTGAGATCACAATTTATTCCCATTCTGATGGTTGATGTGAACATTAACTGAAGCTCCTGACACATATCTGCATGATTTTATACATTGCACTCAATACAGGTTCTCAGTGAGTGTATGTTACATGGGATTTGTGACGTATCTACATTATGTACCACATTTATTTGACCCTATTGTAAAAGTCTACTTAGACCCTTGCACTGAGGACAAATCACTTGTTTCTTTGAATTTTCATAATTATCTATTTCTAGGAATCTGAGCACATTGTAGTTTGAGGATAAATACAAAAAAATAGTTTTAACTTTGTTTCCTTTCCTAATACCAGTCACTGTGTCATGCTTCAGTACATAATCAAGTGAATATAGCTGTATTTTACCTTTAGTAATTGCAGTCTTTCAATTTACAGCAATCACATGGACAGGAAAAGGTTTTTCAGTGCAGTGTTCAGCCTTGCAGGCTTCATCTGGAAAAAGAATTAAGTTGCTTTAATTTATAAGCCTTTTGGGGTATTTTTGAGCATTTTGGACTTATTACCAATTGGCAGCCAGAAATTTCACTACAACAACGTGCAATCCAACAGCTCATGTTGATCTCTCTGCTCAGATGTCCTGTTTGCGCTATTTACGACAAAACGATAAGCAAATGCACGGACATCCAATTTGCTCGACTAAAAAAGGGTTTCCAACAGCTTCAAAAGAAAAGGTTGGCACACCACAGCTCAAATGTTTACCATTTAAAACATTTTTTTTTAGCTTTTTAGTGTCAGAACAGATCAGAAAGATTCTGAAAAGCTTCATTGTTTCATTTGATATCCCTCTCACATTTAAGTTCAGCTGTCCAGCTAAGCTGTATTATTCACTGTATTGTTTTGTCCCAGCCTGTACATTTGAACACTAATAATCAAGAGTTAGTTAACCCAAAAATTATCATTCTCTCATAATTTCTCATGTTGATCCAAACATTTACATTTATGCATTTGGCAGACGCTTTTATCAAAAGGGACTTACAGTGCACTTATTACAGGGACAATCCCCCGGAGCAACCTGGAGTTAAGTGCCTTGCTCAAGGACACAATGGTGGTGGCTGTGGGGATCAAACCATCGACCTTCTGATTACCAGTTCTGTGCTTTAGCCCACTACACCACCACCACAACATGTATACATTTCTTTCTTCTGTGGAACACAAAAGGATATGTTATGCAGAATGACAGTCTCAATCACCATTCAAATTAATTGTGTGGCAAAAAGATGCAGTAAAAGTGAATGGAAGCCGAGACTTAGTCATACTGTCTAACATCTCCTTTTGTTTTCCACTTAATAGAAAGAATGACTAACAGGTTTGGAACAACATGAGGGTTAATTTTGGGGTGAACAGTCCCTTTTAAACCAAAGTATATTTTATTTGTGCTCTGGGTTGTCAGATCCTGTTTATGAAGTATGCTCTATAAGCTTTGTGTATGAAAGGTGTCATGCACCATGACCAACACCATCTTCAAGTGCCTGCTGTTGTATTTGCCGCAAAGAATTGCCAATGAGATTCTGCTCATATGAGTGGCTCTGGAACATTATAAACTGATGTTCAAAAGAAGCATACCTCATGTGTTCCAGATAAATGTGTCCATTATTAGAGGAAGCATCACAAATTGAACGCTGGCCTTGTGTTGTGCCTATCAAAAAGATTGATTTATACAAGAAAATGCATCGCACTGAGAAGATAGGAGGTCTGTGTGGTGTAAACATCCTGTAAAAATCTCTTCTGACCTACTTTACAGACATGATTGTCAGTGTGCGTGCTTATTAAAGTTTCTCTTGTCATTTGGACCAATTAAATAAATAAGATTAATTTGAACCATCAACCATTGTGCTTATATAATTGGGCTTCCATTAGAATGCTCAGATCATGAGTTAATATTATTTGTTGTTTGATTCCCTCCAAAAATGCAAACATTGTACCTACTGTACAGTATGTAACACTTTACATTTATCTTTTGAGCATTCTGACCTGCCAAACATAACAACATTGGCTCAACCAATGGCATGATTTTGGGACATGACTGTCTATTTGTCCAACAAATGCAAGAGGGGGCATGTTCGGGAAATCTGATTTTACAACAGTCATTTTTGCGGTTCCATTTGGTGCAATTGGCGCAGACATTACACAACGCACCTTTTAATGAAATTCGTGGTATTTGATCATTAAGTCTCTTAGCGTCAAGAACTTCATAAAGTAACTTTTACTTTAAATCGTCTTGCACAGGCAATGTCCTTTGAAGCATGTCACCCCGGTAAAATCACAACATTCAAAACTTCACATAAAATTTACCCAAATGACCTCTAGATTAAAGAGTAAATTGATTTAATTTAATTAGTACACATTAAAATACCACCATAGTTTCTGAAGTTACACATGTTGTGTTGACATGTGTCTGTATGACTTGTATTGAATTAAAACTTGTATGTTTGTGTTCTTCTCTCTTTAAAGTTGTCAAGCCCTTGCCAGAAAAACCCACCAAACCAGCTGCACCCATTGTCCCACCCAAAAAACCTGTGCCTCCAAACAAGGGACTTCTGCGTCCTACTTCCATGCACTCAAAACGGCCTGACTTACCTCTTGCACCATCTGCACCAACTGCTAAGCAAGTGTTGGTGTCCTAAGCTTTTAATTTATACATTTCATATTTTTTATTGAATGTTTGTTTTGGCATGACAACTTCGATTGAATATGAAAGCCATATTTAAATAGTCATGAATTATGTTTCACACCCTAGTAAGCTTCATGGCTGCCTGGTGACTACATAAGCAGCAACCTTCTATGTTTGGCTGGGTATTGATAAAGATTTTCAATTTGTTTTGATTCTGATTCAAAAGCTCTCGATTCTACAGTAAATTATTTAATTCAATTTTCTTTTTTTATTTCAGTTATAATGTCCATTTTGCTTGCATATCAAAAGTTTTCTTTTTATATTATACAGGGAACCTTCTAACTTACATTTCAAAAATATACATTTTGAAAATTAGCAACAGGGCACAAACTATGGTGTGTTGGGTGTGTGTTGAGTGCGTTGAGTGTTGATATTGGGAACGTTCAAATGTAGATCACGATTTATCAGAAAATCTATATTTTTACCCAGCCTTTCTTCTAATGGTGCGTTCACATAAAACGTGAAGCGAGCATTTACAAAGTCGGCAGGTGGCGCGAATGAAGCAAAATCGCTACATTTGTGCGAGTTGACATTTTTCAACTCGAGCGACAAATTTGCATGATGCGTTGTCGCAAAAGCCTATTGCATTGAGATTGTCCAGATGTCACTGATTTACTGACGTATTAGCATAAGAAATCTGGAAAAATGTATGAAAAAATAGTTGTAACGGTGTGTGGGCACCCGGAATTGTATGACACAACGTCATACATGTACAGAGACTGGACAAAAAAAAGACATCGCTTGGAGGAAAGTGAGCGAGGAAGTTGGACTACCCGGTAAGTTCTGAAAATGTGCGCGTCTACTTGATTCCAGCTATTGGTTGTACTTTAATATGAACCAAGTCGTAGAAGCCCCTCCTCCTGTCCTTTTCTGGAAGAGAAGGGGGAATACTCTCGGGTTCGCGTTACTTGCGCGAACGCGAGTTTAAACACACATTTGTTTATCCAGCGGTCAAAGTCGCGCGAGCAATGCAAGGCGAAAATTTTCTTCGCGTTGTATGTCAACGCACCATAAGGCAGCATCCTAACCAAAATGAAGCCTTAAAAAACAAAATTTTTTATTTAAACTATACTGACTGATAATTTCTAGCACTGAGAAAAAAAACTCAATACATCTTGCTTTGTCTGCCACATATTGTATGACATTTTTAATCTCATTGCAATGCGTTTGGCATTGCCTTATTTGTAAGTGATTGCTTAGATTTTAGTCAAAATATCTCTCACGGCTGCAGCATTTTTTTGTCTACTGTTTAGAACAGCATGCACACTTATGACACCTAAAAAAATCTTTGCTTGATGGGCAGCTACTAGGTTTTGGAGCAAATATCATCTTTGGTCAAATGCCAAAACAATCAATTCCTCCTTTTCACCATACTGTAAATCCCACAGATACAACGGAGAAGTTCCCCACATTCGACCAAAGTCAGAGTGCGAACCTTTACCCAGCAAGCCAAAAACAACCGTTGTGGATGGCAGCGAGAAGAATTCAGACATGGGTAAGTTGTTTGTTTTTCATACAGCATAAGGAGCTATCACAAGCCATAATGTTTGAGTTTGGACTTGTTTTTGCTCTTGTTTTTGCTCTTGTTTGCACAATTTTCTTACCCCAATACGATTTCTGTGGTTGTGTGAGTAAAGCCGAGCTGTGTGTATGTGAATTAGCACTATGGATCCCTTGTTGCAAGCAGGATTATTCCTGATGCTGGAGGATAATGGTCCAGATCTTCATAGCACACAGAGAAGGTTGAAGAAAAGCCCTCCTGTTCTATTTAAATGGCTGTCATTTGTACGATTCCTTGATTCTAGTTCAGTTAATTTCTCTCCCCATCCTTTGCTTAGTTAAAAAAGCACCAGTTCTCTGTAAGAGATTTTTGCAGTGATAGACTGGGATCTCGTAGAATAAAGGTTATTATGCATTTTTGTCTAGGTTTGGAAGATAAGGAAGTAACACTTTGTTTTGTTGTCATTTGGAGTTTTATAGATTTTTTGTATTATTATTAATTTTACATTTAATGATGATACAGATTCAGATAATGATTCTAAGTATAGAATAAAGAGAGGGGCTGGGGGTGACCTGCATAACATCTTTAAAGTTAAATGTAATGTGTATTGTGTGCATGGAATATGTATGTGTCAGCATTGTGATAAGTAGAGATGCTACGGTGCAAGTTATTGAGGGTTAGATTAACATCTGAGAAACAATTGCAGTTAACCGGTTGTACAATTATTTGCAAATGTTCTTATTATGCAACAACACTAAAAAAGAGGCAAAAAAGTCATATGATATTAAAATTGAATTGCTAAGCACAGCCCTACAATAGGAAAACTGAAAAATACACCGCAAATATGTAGGAGGTATATAATAAGAGATGCTCCAAAATAAGGCACAACACCCCTTATGCATCACAGGCACAGAATGATGCACTTCAATGTAACCAGCGTGCTTGGAGTCATTTCAAAATCATAATAACAGGAACATTGCCAATGGCAGAGGATTTAAAGTCTGATAATAACTACAATTTTAATGTATTATTGAATGCTGTGAATTTGTACACAAGCAATGAGGATGATTTAAGATGCAAATACTCACATTTTATTACACAGACAGTAACTACACGCAAATGCACCATGCACTGTTGGCATGCTAGCGCCATGCTTTACCAATCAAGCTACAGGCAGGGGCGTAGATACCAGGTGGGATGGGGGAGGTAATCCCCCCTCCCCCAATGTTCAAGCCAAATCTATGCCCTTGGCTACAGGAATACCTATATATCCTATATGTATCTATATGTACCTATATATCCTATATATCCACTGAATTTTGCCTGCAGTAATGTGTGAAAACATCTGATGCATTACTGACAAAAAAAGAAAGGACAGAACTAGGCATATCGTGATGATTAAATAACCGTCTGATCGTGGTTATTTAAGACAACCATGATTATTGGGCATTCAAATTCCAATCACATTATTATTCCCAAATAAGGGAATTTTAAGCGAATATACTGTATAAATGCCATAAACGGTGTGTCATTCAGTTGAACTTCGAGCATCACTGAACTGCACCGCCGAGGTCAACCAGCTCCTGTCCTGAAGTGCGCTTGCTGTCAGCAAAGGCTTGCACCAAATTCTGCGATTAATGTAAACAAACAAATATAAACTGTGATATTGAATGCCAAGTGCTCAGATTTTACTTTATTGTGTAATGGCAAATGTTCCTGATTCATACACGTTGTGTTAATGACACGCATGCTGTGACAAAGAGGAGGAGATCCATGTTTTCTCTATTTCTATGGAGTGTTAAAATGATGAAACTAAATTTCAAAGGTTTGACTTTATGACAAATAAGGGCTCTGGGTTTAATCAGAGCACTAAAATAATGTGAACGTGAAGAAATTAGGAAAGAGATGTTTTACTATTGCATATTATAATAAAAATATAACATAAAATTAATACAAAATATATACAAATTTATATCTTCTTTTTTTAATAAAATAAAAGACCAGAAATGGAGTGTGAGTGTCCGGACCTCGACAACAAAACCGAAACAGAACCAAGTCAGGATTCAGACACCATGCTCAGAACATGAAACACAAGACCGATCAAAGAGCTCAAAGCAAGGAAACCACAACCCGAAGCCGTGCGCTCACACAGAGACAAAAAATGAAATGCAACAAAGACATAGAACAATGATGTCACGATCCTGTCACAATAAAACCCAGACTAACAGAGTGAGAGGTTCACCTGGTTCTTATTCAAAACCAGTTCCATTTTTTTAGATAAACACCAGGAACAAATGACACGTATTTGTGTCATGTGATGTGTAGTTAACGGTTATTGACCAAATGCATTCATCCACCAATGCGGATGGAACACCATTCTAAAAACTCTGACAGTGTTTCCTGCACCGCCACTGAATAGTTCCATGGCAAAAAGAAAGGGATGTTTTTGTGAGCTTGCTGAATTGAATATGAAGAAAGAGAGACTGGTCACAGCAAAATAATACAAATACAGTTTATCAATACATATTTCTATTGTGTTGTCTAGTTTAGTTCGATTTGTGAATGAATGACTCTTATGAGCTGTCTCTTTTTAATGAATCAGTCAAAAAGAATCAAGTCTGAATCCGTTGGAGCGGTTCTTTATTCAGTGAATCAAAAGTCTTTACTGTGTGTAATTACTGACTGTTTGTCTACATGTGTAGTTAAAGATACACAATCAGAGCAAAGTTTTGTTGTAAAAAAAAATGAGACTAATGAATAGGTTTAAATAAAGAATATGCCAAATATATTGGGTTATATTGTTTGGACCAATTACTAAAATAATTGCTTATAGAATCGCAGTCAGAACCAGGAATCATTAAATTCTTCATGATTACCATCTCTTGTCTTTGCAGTGTTTCAAGATTTATCCAGATTTAACATCCATATGAAGATGATTGATTGTGAATTTCTCAAACATTGATACAATTTTTATATAGCCATCTCAGTCATGGATTGTAATGGATGGATCATGTGTGCTTGTTCTTATTTTCTCGTTTACCTGTCTTATTACAGTAGTCAATCTCATTAGTTTTGATGACATCTCTACCTCTGAGAAGTTATCCCACCCTACTGCAAATCGACCAAAGATGCCTGGGAGAAGACTGCCTGGTAACAGAGGTCACTCTGTGAGTATAAGATGTACTTTTGTTTAGCTTGACCTCCATATGTTCATTTCATTACTAATGTAGTGATGCAAATGCAATAGAACATGGGGAAGCTACTTTGAAATGCTAACTTATAAATCACTCTAAAGCTGTGTTCACACTGCCAGCTACTTTGTCGCTGCATGTCGTCAGTGGCTGGCGGTCGCTAGATGTGAGTGGAGAGTCTAAACAGCACTGTTTCTTTACAATTAATATTATTATTAAAATATTAGGATCACGTGAGCTCTACCATCTTCTCTCGTATTGGTTGTCACTCCCGAAAGTCGCTCTTAATTTGCATAAAATTAAACCGCCTTCGCTCGTGTTGCCGGAAGTCGCCAGCTCTCATTGAAAATTAATGAAATGAGGTTGTTTTGTTGCTGCGTGTTGCTGGCGGTGTGAACCCTTGTAAGTCCTCGTTGTGGCGCAGTGACTCTCCACAATCTGGTTAACAGAGTACGAATCTCAGTTGCCTCCCCTTCTGAGAATATCAACCCGCACATCTTATCACATGGCTTGTTGAGCCATGTGATAAGCGTGTTGGCACGGAGACATAGTGCACATGGAGGCTTCAAGCCATGCACCGCGGCATCAGCACACAACTTACCACGCACCCCACCAAGAGCAAACCACATTATAGCAACCATGAGGAGGTTACCCCATGTGGCTCTACCCTCCCTTTCCACTGGGCCAGTTTTGTTGCTTAGGATACCTGGCTGGAGATACTCAACACACCCTGGGATTCGAACTCACGAACTCCAGGGGAGGTAGTCAGCGTCTTTACTCGCTGAGCTACCCAGGCCCCTGGTGTACAGGTGTTCTTAATAAAGTGCTAGGTGAATGCAATTGGCTACATAAAAAGGTACTTATAAAAGTATCTAACTACATTGAACCTATTTGCAAAGGTTCAAAGTTAGTAGAGCCACTGCTTAATCCAAAGATTGCAAATAACATAAAATCTTGAATTAGTTTATTTTCAATGAATCACTGTGATAGGAAGTCCTCTACTTTAAACCGTTTATTCTTAGTTCACTTAATTGAAATTAGTTTGGAATGTGTGACTATTATTTGAGTTGGGAGTGTTCTTGGGTCAATGCAAGAAGGCTAGGCAACTGGGAGTTGGATGATAAAAAGTGGGGCAGCTATTTGGCATTTTTGGAGGGCTCTCGGGGAGCGGCATTGGATAGGGACTTAGTTTAAATGTGTGGGTTTATTATTGTTATTATATATATATATATTATTTTTTTTATTATTTTTAAATCTGCGTGTACTCTGGTTTTGGCCACAGGGATGTTTGTTGGGGGGTCGGGTGGGGGAGGGGTATAATTTTTAGGGGGATAATGGTTGACTCTGTATATTAATGTTTTGCTTTATGTGTCAAGTTTGAGGAGCTTCCAATAAAAATGTTAATCTGAAAGAGATAGAATACATTGTTTTTGTGATGTGAAAGACGGCATAACGGAGGGATCAGGCATTGATCTTGCCTGGATTGAAAGAAGCCTTACAACTGAAACCCCAGATGGCACAAGTGTCAAAAGTAGGGCTATTTGCACTTTCCTCGTGCTATTTTTTTAATAACATGCTCTGTAATGTCTCACAGCCGAGCAAGGAGATTAGCGAGAAAGCTGAGAAAACTGAGAAAGTGGATGAAGCGGGTGTTGCGCCTTCCCCACAGAGTTTGTTGAAGGTAAGTGAGGTTTTTACCTCGATATACAGTACCAGTCTAAAGGTTGGATACGCATGACTCATTTATTTAACAACTTTGATCTCATGGCTTATGCTTGAATGCTTGAATTTTGTAAATAAAAATAAATGGTACTTGTGCATTTTTATTTGCAAATGTAATTTTAAATGGGGTTTTTTTTTTTTAATGATTTGCACTGGATAGTGAAGGAAAAGCTGCCTAGGTGGCTTGTTTAAGATACCTCATGAAATTGGTTGGGAGAATATCCAGATTGTGCAGAGCTGTAATGTAGGAAACGGATGGCTACTTTGAAGCAGCTAAAATATAAGATAGTTTTCATTTGATGTTTTTTTTGTCACTACACTGAAAAAATTTTACCGTTAAGTTTACAGAAACTGGTTGCCGTGTCACCCTATTTTCTATTGTGAAGTTCTGGCAACCAACGTTGCAGGCATTATTGGATGCAATTATGGTGCCTTTCTATTTTACAGTTTAAAACTGTTCTTTATAAATCATTAAATGATACAAAGTTAGTATACCAACCTAATGGAACTAAAATAAATATTTTAATTTTTAATTTTTTTTGTGGTGATATCACAGAAGGCCAGATGATGATCTTAAGTTCATCAAGAGTAGCATTTCCGGGGGGGGGGGGGGAAACTACACAGCGCAGTATTACACACAAACACAAAATACCTTCATGATAATACTTGTGACACTGATGTAATGCAAGAAATATTAAAGGGATAGTTCACCCAAAATTAGAATTCTCTCATCATTTATTCACCCTCATGCCATCCCAGATGTGTATGACTTTCTTCTGCTGAACACAAATGAAGATTTTTAGAAAAATATCTCCACTCTGTAGATCCATACTGTGCAAGTGAATGGTGGACAGAACTTGGACAATTTTAAAAGCACATAAAGGCAGTATAAAAGTAATCCAAATGACTGCAGTGGTTAAATCCATATCTTCAGAAGCGATATGATATGTGTGGATGAGAAACAGATCAATATTTAAGTCGTCTTTTTACACTTTCATAGCATATCGCTACCTGCTGGGCAAGGAGAAGCATTTATAGTAAAAAAGGACATAAATATCCTTCTGTTTCTCACCCAAACCTATCATATCGCTTCTGAAGGTATGGATTAAACCACTGGAGTCCAATGGATTACTTTTACGCTGCCTTTACCGTATGTGCTTTTTGGACCTTTAAAGTCTGGCCACCATTCACTTGCATTGTATGGACCTACAAAAAGTATTGTCTTGTTAAAAATAATATACATTTTCACTGTTTACTATAAGGTAATTCATACTTTTTTTTTTTTTTTTTACAATGTTTTACCATATTGTATGCCAGTCAACTATTTAATTTTTTTTAATATAACATTTTTCTCATTTCTGTAATTTTTCTGTTAAAATTACAGAAATGTTTACAGTGTACAAAATGTCTATAATTCCATTTGTGTTATATAGATTTGATGACTTGTATTGTTCTAATATATAGAAAATACTAATGAGAAAGAATAAAAAGGGGTGTCCAGACTTATGAGTGGTAGTTTATATTGCATTAGAATTGCTTGAATGTTTTAAATAATTAAATAGCAATCTTAGGAGGCATGTGAACATTGCTATTCTCTCAAATGCCTACCTGATTAACTGTGGCTCTTTGAGAATATTTACCATGAAATTATGTCCTGAAGTGTTTGTGGGCAAATAGTGGGACACTGGTTTTGAGCAACTGTAGTGTGGTCTAGACCAGTGGTTCTCAACCTTTTTGACTCCATGGTCCCCCGATGTCCAAGACAATATTTGGAGGCCCCCTCACCCGAAACTAGACGTGTCTGATTAAAATAATTAATCATGGATAATTTTTTATTCTAGAAGTTTCAGAAAGAGTCTGTTTATAATTTATAGGCATACATCTTTATGTATTTTTTGGCATTTTAATTAAGTTATTTTAATATTTCTTATTTTAAATAAATTTTTAGTCATCTTAAGGCCCCCTTGTAAGTGTGCCGAGACCCCCTAGTTTGTCCCATCCCCCTGGTTGATAACCAGTGGTCTAGACTAATGTCTGGCTCTTCTCTTTCAATGAAGCTTCAGCCCTGAGGACTTGCGTTAGTATGTAGTGCTCTTTATGATAAGCTTCGTGAAACCGGGAATGAGAACAAACTGTCTGTTTTAAGTACACTTCCACACAGATGGTTCCCAAATTCCCACTGACTAAGCACCAGGTCACTCAGTCGAAAGATATCAAGAAAAGGAAGGCACTATTGACTCATGTTTGAATCACTTATTTGTAGGCTGTGTTCTGGGGCATAACCTCTCAAATGTGTTCAGTAAATTAGGGCTGCACAATCTGGTAAAAATAATCTTTTGACAAAGATTGCGATCTGCAATATGATAAACATTGATCATCTCATATCTCTGTTGCTTGGATACAAAGCTAAAAGTACAAAAATGTGAAATGATTTAATGTTCTGCTTCTGAATTCTGTCTTTTTAAAATCACACCTTTAACACCTCATATTTTTTTAGGCTTAAAAATGCTGCATTTCATATCATGTAAGTGTAGTGATAAATGTTCCTAAGCAGGGGTTTGACGAGGCTGTCTAGCAATTACACACATGATAAAAGCTGAACATCAACCCTCTCGGCTGGAAACTCCAATACCTTAAAATTAAAGGTTATTTCCAGTCCCTCAAAATTGTTTTGTTTCAACATGAGACCCGCCCTTAATCTTTCTAACTCAAACATGAATTGTATCTGTGGAAATGGATTATCTAAGAAACTAGGGGCTTCATTTATAAAATCCATGTACGATTTGATCCTGAACTCCATATATTTATATTTTATTGTACATTACAAGTGATGAAAGAAAAATCATGATTTATAAATGCAAAAGCTGACAAAAGGTTCGGCAAATGAAAAGAAGGCATACTAAAATGTTCTCGTAGGAAGCAGGGCTGAATGAGAGAATGATGATTTGCTATTACATTTATTACCTGTCACAGTCTTTTGTTTGTTTGTTTTTCTTTCAGACATCCATATCATCACACTTACCATCTCCTGCACCTAAAGCTAGTCCAGCCACCCCAGTCATATCTGAGCCCAAACCAAAAGCTGACAAGGAGGAGGAGAAATCTGAACTGGAAGACCTTAAAGCTCAGATGAAGGAGCTTGTGCTCTCTGTAGAGTTACTGAAGACACAACAAATGTAAGTGTCAATTTACAAAGTATATAATAATTGGATGCTTCATATTTAGCTATTGTAGGTTCTCGAGTGGTGACCCAACAGTACTAAATGTAGCCTGGATCATGTTTTCTTTTACCTTTTTGAGTTTTATTAATGGTTTTTGAGGATGATGACCTCACGCAACCTGTCCATGTTGGCAGCTGCCAACATGCCAAGTTTAAGTGACAATTGAATTTGTGCAAATATATCCACTTGTTTGATTGGATGCCCAGCCTTAAAATGAACAACAAATGATTTTCAGAATTGATAACCCTATTTATTTTGCAACCTTTTTGGGGTCCCACTGTTCTGAACCACTATAGTTCTGTCTATAAAACCCAATACACAAAAGCCGTTCATCCATTTCTTATGAAAGTTACTAAGTCTGGTTTAGCCTAGTGTAGTTTAAGGAATTTGCCTTGATGTGTACTAATGAACATTATACAAAAGAAACTACTTTTCACAACTTGCAGGAGAGAGCTCCATGATCTCAGAAAAGAGTTGGATGGTGAACGACTCAAACGGGTGGCCCTGCAGGTACATTGATTTTTCTTCCGAATTTTGCTTTATGACTTGTCAGAGTCTGTTAGTATGATATGCACATGCCCTGGGATCAGAGTGCTGATTGTGAGAAAAGACCTAGCAAGGTGAACCCAGGGGGTCTGACACAGTCCTGGGTCTCCTGCTGGGTGTTTCTCCCACACACTTATCACAACATTAGCAGTTCTGTACCTAAAGTGCACCCCTACCACCCTAAGAGATGTATCATATCTATACACAGATCAAAAGAGGTATATGAAAAAAAAAACAATTAAGATGTGTGTGGTGATCAAACATATGCATATGCCTCTTTTGATCTGTGTTTATACCAAAACTTACTTTTGACTCTAAATAGTGGTGCTTACTAAGGCAAACATCACTTTTGATATTGCTCGTACGGTAACACTTCACAAAAAGGTTGCATTTTTTAACACTAGTTAATTACTTTAGTTAACATGAACTTACAATGAACTAAATACTTAATTTCAATAAGAACAATGTTAATTTCATCATATACCAATACATTTTTAAACTTGTATATGATAACATTAATTTATACATGATGAACTAACATAAATTAACACTAAACAATTGTATTCTTATAAATTAACATAAATGACGTAAAATAATATTGTTGATTTTTAGTTCATGATACCTAATTCATTTGTTAATAAATGTTAAAGTAGTTCACCATTTACTCATGACTCATGTCATCCCAGATTTGTTTGACTTTCTTTCTTCTGAATAAGCACAAACAAATATTTTTAGAAGAATATCTCCGCTCTGTAGGTCCATACACTGCAAGTGAATGGTGACTAAAACTTTGAAGCTCTAAAAAGCACATAAAGGCAGCATAAAAGTAATCCAGAAGTCTTCAGTGGTTTAATCCATGTGTCCTTAAAACAATTGATTTTGGGTGAGAACAGACCAAAATAGAACACTTTTTATTTTTTTTTCACAACAAATCTTGATATCAGCAGTCTACTTGGCCATCATCACTTCAAGCTCGATTACACTTCATAGCGATATCTAGCGCTCTGCCACTAGGAAGTGTAATCGAGCATGAAATCATGACTGTGCCTAGAGACTGCAATAGCAAGATGCACATATATTTTGCTCTGTTCTCATCCAAAATCGATTGCCATCGCTTCAGAAAGCATGGATTAACTGGAGTAAAAAATATTACTTTTATGCTGCCTTTATGTGCTCTTTGGAGCTCAAAAGTTTTGATCACCTTTCACTTGAATTGTATGGACCTACAGGGCTGAGATATCTTCAAAAAAATCTTTGTGTTTCTGCAGAAGATAGACAGTCACACATCATGGGTTGAATAAATCACGAGATGATAATTTTTTGGTGAAATACTCCTTTAACCTTATCGTAAAATGTTACTCCTAATAATGTTTAGGATTTTTGAAAACCCATTTGTGCTATGGAATCAAATCATGTGGATTGTTAACGAAAGGTGTGCTATTAGTTTTCGAAGTGATCAGACGTACTATTCTTGCCTGGCAGATGATAAAACTGCCCAAAAAAAGAAATAGGACATGGCCCATATCCAGGGACCAGAATACAATAGATACATGGGTAGAACACCCTAGCAACCACATATCAATACCATGGCAACCACCCACCAAGAGAGGCTTTGTAAGATATCTTTGTAACAATATGTCAGCTTGAGGTGCTGCCTTAGACATTAAATGCATGTTTTTAGTGTGAAAACCACCACCATGTTAAGCAAAAAAAAGTGTTTGCTTGGTTATTTTCAGATGGAGATAGATAAACTGAAGAAGATTGTACAATCAACGTGAAATCTTGCTGGTCCGATAGTTCCGCTGTCGTGTCTTGAGTGAAAAGTGACTCCAGATGGAGGGACAGATGTCATAGATGTAATTTTTACACTCACTGGCACTGTTCCACAAATTGTAAGATTCACATATTTGCACAAAAGAGTTTTTCTAGGTTTAGAAAAGTGTATTTACGACAGATGTATATGTTGTTTGTTTTCCTTTCTTTTTTTGCCAACAAAAAATTATTGAGGCCTTATTTACTACTGTGCTGGATATGCAATCTCTGCACTGATTGAGAAGTGCAGCAGATAATGCATTTAATACTACTGAGTGTATAAATGATTATGGGGGATTATGTTGTTTCTTAGATTTTGTTTAAGATATGGGTTAGATTTTAAAGAAAACCCCAATTATGAAAAAGTTGGGACAGGATGGAAAATGCTAATAAAAACAAAAATTTGTGATTTGTAAATTATATTCACCCTTTGCTGTATTAAAAGCTCTACAGCTACACATGTATTACCCTGTGAATTTTTAAATGTACAGTAATTTCAAATCATATGATTGCAACACACTCAAAAACATTGGGACAGTCGAGTGTTTACCACTGTGAAACATCACTATTGCTTCTGTAAAGCATTTGGGCACTGAAGACTCGTGTTTGTTAAGTTTAGAAAGTGAAACTTTACCCCATTAATCCATTATGAAGGTCTTTAGCTGCACAATTGTACAGGGTCCTCATTGCCATCTAATGCGCTTCATATCATAATGCGCCACACATTCTCAATTGGAGCTTGTGAGGACGGCAGGCAGGCCAGTCTAGCACCCGCACTCTCTGCTTACACAGCCATGCACTTAATGTAAACTGGGCAGTATGTGGTTTAAAGTTATCCTGCTGGAAAATGCAGGGACCCTTTTTTAAATGTGGACCCTTCGACTCTAAAAACAGTTCTACTTTCCATCTAAGATGAGACTGAGCCCAAAGAAGTTGGCAGTGCTTTTGGACAGTGTTGATGTAGGGCTTCTGCTTTGCATAGTAATGTCTTAACTTGCATCTGTGGATGCAGCGGCGAGTGGTGTTGACTAACAAAGTTTTACTAAAGTTATCTGATGCCCATGTTCATGATATCCATTACAGATGAATGACGGTTTTTAAACTGTGACGTCTGCGAGATCAGAGGTCAAGTGCATTCTGAAGTAAATCCTTGAATCTTTAAATATATTGTGCACTCTAGAGGGTGAAATGCCCAATATCCTTCCAATTTATCTTTGGGGGAACATTGTTCTGAAAGTGCTGGATTATTTGCTGAAGCATCTGGTGGCAAATTGACAAGTCTTGAACTTGAAGGACTAGGCTGTTTTTCGAGGCTCCTTATACAGTATACAGTACTATGACACAATTGCCTCACCTGTTTAACATCGCCTTGTTATTTCAACTTGTCAAATTATTATTAGTTTTAAATTTCCCCTGTCTCAACTTTTTTGGAGTGTGTTGCAATCATCTGATTTGAAATTACTGTACATTTTCACAAAAAAAAAAAAAACAATACAATTCAAAAGGTAAAACATCATATTTTGTGTAGTTTTGGTGCTTTCAATATTGCAATGGGTGAAATATAATTTGCAAATCACTCCTTATTTTTCATACTGTCCCAACTTTTTCGGAATTGGGGTTGTATGATCTCAGCAATATTTTGTCTGTATTAACCTCTTTAGATGATTCTGAAATGTATGGCATACTCTTGTTTCCATTGTGAGAATATTCTGTTGCTGTTTCAAAAGGGAGATTTTTTTTTTTCTTTTTTTTTTTCTTTTCGTATTTTCTAACATTCCTATCCAGGTAACACTATTGTGCCTGTTAAGATTTTTACAAGTGTTAATACTTGTGTGTGTGTGTGTGTGTGTGTGTGTGTGTGTGTGTGTGTGTGTGTGTGTGTGTGTGTGTGTGTGTGTGTGTGTACAATTTAAGTTCAAGTTTAACAATGTAGTGTGCTGGTGTTTTTATTCTTTAGGGCCAACTCCCTTGTAATTACAAATATCATGTTGACATCTGAAAGATCCATTTGTTTTTTGTTTTTTTGCTGTAGAAAGCAGCTCCATTTTACAGTAATATACCAGGAAACTTTTTTTCCATATTTGTTTTGCCCCAGTAATGTTCCAGTCCAGAAAAGCCAACTTCGTATAACATTAATTATATGTTTCTAGAAGATTGGTTGGCTGGTTGAAAAATCTAGAATAACACTTGTTTTAAAAACGTGCTGTAAACGAAAATGTTTTCATAATTTGCTCTCCCTCGTGGTGTCCTCAATCCATATAACTTACTTTCTGATGTGGAGCAAGAAGATAAAAATTCTGAAAAATGTTGATGCTGCTCTTTTTCCATATAATGGAAGGGAATAGGGACAGAGGCCATCAGCCCTTAACATTCTACCTAACAACTTTTGTATTTAACAGAAAAAGAAGGTAATTTTAGGTTTGAAACAACATGAGGGTGAGTAAATAATGACAGAATTTTCTTTATTGGGTAAACTATCCCTTTAAATTTAAAAGAACCCATTAATTATACACGATCAGCCACAACATTAAAACCGCCTGCCTAATATTGTGTGGGTCCCCCTCATGTTGCCAAAACAGGGCTAACCCGCATCTCAGAATATCATTCTGAGATACTATTCTTCTCACCACAATAGTACAGAGCGGTTATCTGAGATACTGCAGATTTTGTCAGTTCTAAACAGTCTGGCCATTCTCTATTGATCTCTCATCAACAAGGCATTTCCAACCGCAGAACTGCTGCTCACTGGATGTTTTTTTTTTTGTTGTTTTTGGCACCATTCAGAGTAAATTCTTTGCGTGGAAATCCCAGGAGATCAGCAATTACAGAAATACTCACCCCGTCTGGCACCAACCGTCATGCCACGCTCCAAATCGCTGAGATCCCCATTCTGATGGTCGATGTGAACATTAACTGAAGCTCCTAACCTGTATCTGCATGGATGATTGTTGGTGCCAGATGAGATGGTTTGAGTATTTTTGTAATTGCTGATTTAGGGATCATTGACACAATTATCCCTAAAGCAATAAACCAACACATCTTTACAGTTATCATCTCTCACCATGTCAAGAGACATGTGTTCACACTCAATGATTCTGTTATATCAAAGGATAACCCATAAAAGTATATGCAACTTTTGGTATCTGTGATGTCTGAAATTGGGTAGAACACATTCCATTTTATTTGTAAAGATTTGTTTACATGATTTCTAAATTGCATGAACTATTTTTTTTGTTTGTTTTGTTTTTTTCAAAACGAAATAAATATGTATATTTACAGAGATTCCTCTGCTCTGGTCTTCGTTATTGTTTAGGTGGGTTATTCTTGTGGAACTATGCCTGAAAATGTAAGGAATTAAATGAGGACAAACAGTGGCTTTAACTAGCAATTTGTTTTCACCCCAACACAGTTTTCACAGTGATCTGATCATGTTTAGCGTGATTATGGTGAAATTGTATTTTGTATATAGCAAATTAAGTTTTTTTTTTTTTTTTTTCTTTGCTAGACTAACAATTTCCTTAATGTCTGAAAGTAATTTTAAATCAGATTTTTTTGTCTCATCGTGATGTGCTAATGAGTTTAGAGAAGAAGGACGTTTAGAGATGTTTCAATGTTATGCACACGAACAGGTGACAAAGGCCATGAAACTGTTGGAACCTTCCAATCAGCAGAACTGGAGAAGACCAAATACAATCAGAGAGCCATGCTGTGTGAGGCAAAGTCTTTACAAAACCAACCGAAGTACCCTCCAGGAACTGAATGCCCTGCCGATGTTCACTCTAGTTTTCGCTTGACCACAATCACGTTCCCGCTTATCTAGACGGGATTCATTAGATACATTTTTTTTTTTTTTTTTTTGGCTTACTCCAGAGTTTGTGTAGGAGTCGGTGTTATGCTAGATTCCATATCAAAGATAACGTTACCTAGTGTTGCAGACTGTCTGTTGACGCTGTTGAATAGCGGAAGCACTGAGGCAAGGCTCTCGGGAGCGTGCATAAACGTCACATCCTTTGGATTTTCCCAGCAAAAGCGACCCACTCCCTTCGCATGAAAATCAGTCTACAGGCTTTTATAGGCAACCTAGGAAGTCTGGGAAGGGCTCATAATTTAAGTTATGTTACAAGCCGTTCTCACATTGTTACATATTGCCCTGTAAGCATAAAGGTATAAAAGCATAACTCCAAAATTTTGGAGTTAGTTTTTGAGTTAGCACTGAATGAATAATAATTCTATTTATAAAAAACATTTCTCTCACTATAGTTTTTTCACAGAGCACACCGCAGTGCATCCTATGGACTAAGTCCTGAGTGCAACTGAGCAAAAAATAGTGCTCTATGGGACAACCCCACACAGTGTGGGAGCCCCCTTATGGCTTTGATACAATTACATTATGCTAGAAAGTGTGTCTATCTGCATCCATAAGTCGACAAGGAACACCCACTAAATGGCATGCACACTCCAAGTAACGCCCAGTATGTTGACTGGACATAATTTGGAAAGGCACACACCTGTCTATATAAGGTCTTACAGCTGAAAATGCATATCAGAGCAAAAACCAAGCCATGAGGTCAAAGGAACTGCCTGCAGAGCTCAGAAGCAGGATTGTGTCGAGGCACAGATCTGGGGAAGGCTACAAATAAGTTTTGGCTGCATTGAAAGTTCACAATTTTACAGTGGCCTCCATAATTCTTTAATGGAAGAAGCTTGGAACAGCTAGGACTCTTCCAAGAGCTGGTCGCCCAGCCAAACTGAGCTATCGGGGAAGAAGGGCCTTGGTAAGAGAGGTGACCAAAACTGATCTGTCACTCTATTTGAGCTCCAGAGATCATGTGTGGAGTTGGGAGAAACTTGCAGGAGGACAACCATCACTGCAACACTCCACCGATCTGGGCTTTATGGCAGAGTGGCCAGAAGGAAGCCTCTCCTCAGTGTTAGACACATAAAAAAGCACTTAAAGGACTCTCAGACTGTGAGAAACAAGAACATCTCTGTTCTGATGAAACAAAGATTAAACTGTTTGGCCTCAATTCCAAGTATCATGTCTGGAGGAAACCAGGCACCGCTCATAACCTGTGCAATACCATCCCAACAGTGAAGCATGGTGGTGGTAGCATCATGCTGTGGGAGTCTCTTTCAGCAGCAGGGACTGGGGGACTGGTCAGGGTTGAAGGAAAGCTGAATGCAGCAAAATACAGAGATATCTTTATTGAAAACACGGTCCAGAGCGCTCAGGACCTCAGTTTGGGCCGAAGGTTCACCTTCCAACAGGACAGTGACCCTAAGCACACAGTCAAGGCAATGCAAGAGTGGCTTAGGTACAACTCTGAATGTCCTTGAGGGGCCCAGCCAGATCTTGGACTTGAACCAAATCGAACATCTCTGGAGAGATCTGAAAATGGCTGTTCACTGATGGTTCCCATCCAACCTGACGGAACTTGACAGAATCTGCAGAGAATAATGGCAGAAAATCCCCAAATCCAGGTGTACGTAGCTTGTTGCATCATACTCAAAAAGACTTGAGGCTGTAATCGCTGCCAAATGTGCTTCAACTAAGTACTGAGTTAAGGGTCTGAATACTTATGTCTAAGTGATATTTAAGTTTTATCTTTGTAATAAATTTGCAAATTTATCAAAAATCAGTTTTTTGCTTTCTCATTGGGTATGGAATGCAGATTGAGGTGAAAAATGTAAAATTTTAAATCATTTTAGAATAAGGCTGCAATATATATAAAAAAAATATATATAAAAAAAGTTAAATTTAATGAAAGTTAATCAGTTAGCCTATTAGCATAGCATAGCTTCTTCTCCTCTTTATTTTAATCATATTTTTCCTCAATGTCGCCACCTAGTGACACTGCGGTATGATTGTATTCATTATAACTTTTAATTTGTGGTTTATTAATAATTTTACAAACTTTTAATTTTTTAAAGTTTGTGGTTAAAGTTAGGGGTAGGGATAGTTGTAGGTGTAGGGTTGCTGTGGGACTCCAAATAAACACAACAAACACAGTGTACGAATGTGGCACAGTGCAGGAATGTGGAGTGATTTTTTTCCACGTAGATACTATTTCACTACCAATACAAACAGTTGTGCACAAGTCACAACTCGTTTGTTGGGTTCCCAAGACTTGTGGTATGCCACCACTTAAAATCCTGTCTATGGCTAGGCAGCTCAATTTGTGTCCTACCAGAATCCAATTGAAGCTCAGTCCTGCTTGTATTACAAAAGGGATTTCACCTCCAATCCATCACTGATTACAGTGTCAACATTGGAAGACTGTTGTAACAAAGTCAGGCAGACTTATGTGTGTTTGTCAGGTCAACAATATGTCCCCTTCAAGAGACAGCTGTAGCCACTCAGACACCTGTTCATCTGTAATCTACGACTAGAGACTTCAAATTGCACTTGCTCCCTGAATTATTTTAATTTTTTTGCTCTCGTAGTGAATCACTTGTTTCTCTGTGATATTGTGAGAAGTGAATTTTGTAAGCGTGATGAAATACAACTGCTGCCACCACAGTTATGCACAAAATTTGAATTTGAGTGCCAGTACATTATACTTGCATGGCTTTAGAAACCGAAATCTCTCCAGTAATTATAAGTACAAAGAGATTATGCTGCTTTCAAAATGAATTGGCCTCCTGATGTTGCAGCGAAGAAGCTACACGTTGTTTTGAAGAGCAACGTTTTAAATAAAAGTTGAGGATATGAAGAAGGTAGAAAACCGTAGCCACATTAACGCTGAAGTTTGTGTGCCGCATTAAAGACAAGAGGGGAGACGATATGATTCAGCTATGACACATTTGCAGAAGCCAAAACATCTGTATAGGATGTAGTGGATGACCATCATCAGTTTGATCTAATGTGCTTAATTCATGTTTTGTAATAGATGTACTCCGGTTAAGTGATAGTTGAAAGAAATGCCATTATGATGTTTGCTGATCAAGGACACGCATGAATGTTTATGGACAGTCAGAACTGCAATATATTATTCACATGATGAACTTTATTTAATCTAGTCATTTATGATTTCAATATATTTAATACAAATTTTGAATGGAAAGCATGCACATATAGTGAAATCATGTGCAATATTATGCTTTGCAGAAACTGCACTGCAAATGAACAATTTGATTAAACATGATTCAAATTATTTTTTGTCTTTCATTAAAATAATAATGAACCTTGTGACCTTGTTTTTACTTTTCACTACACCGACGCAAACATTCAGCACAATTATTTGACTAAAACTCCACGGCATATTCATTTAGCAGAAGAGTCGCTTCATTTTGTGAGTCAGCTGATGGCTCATGACCTCATGTCTTGGCAATCGCATAGAGTTGTTATGTGTTCTTTCTTAGAAACCCCTCTTGAACCAAACTCATGACAATCAATGGTGTCCATTAATTAGAGGGGTAATGTGGAAGTCTATTAAAATGTAGCCATGGCCAAATCCATGGTGGTTGTTAGGGTTGCCAACTACAGTGGAGGAAATAATGGACATTCTTGGTTTCTTTTTGGAAAATAAGGGACACTTTATACCCTTTTTTTGCCATTTTCTCACCCATTTGTATTTCCTGTTCGACTTCCTTTCTTTGGTAAAACACAAAAGATGATAGACTCACTTCCATGGCATGTTTATTTTTTATTTTTCAAAAAAATTAAAGTGATGGTGGCGGAGGCTAACATTCTGCTTTTGTGTCCACCAAAGAAAGAAAAAAGAAAGTAAATCAGGGGTTTGGAATGACATGAGGGTGAGTAAATGGTGACAGATTCTAATGTTAAATTATGCCTGGCAACCTCAGTGTTAGTACATGCCTAAACCAGTGATAATTCTGATAATAATTAGAGAAAAAACTACGAAAAGGTTGTTACAAGCAAATATAAAGTATATGTAAAAAAAAAGAATTGTAACTTCAATATCTTCTACCTCTCATGAAAACATCTAAGCATGTGTCAAGGCCATTGCACAGCTTTATCAGTACATATTCAAATCTTTGTTGTCATCTATCACTGTGAAACCTTTCGTTTGTCAGACATCTGTCAAAGCAATATCTATCTCTGTCTTTGCACTCATGTCTGCTTTACAATATCATGATGCTTCCTCCTCTGATTAAATTATTGGATTTTCCAGAGGTTCATCTCAAGCTCCATGTGGCAGCGGGGGCGTGGTCAAGCGCCCGTCCGGGAGAGAAAAGCGGTAAGGGCGCTCACACCTGAGCTAAATTATGTCTAACACCTGTCTCTAATTGCAGTAGCGTGAGGAGAGCGGATAAAAAGCCAGCAGCCACAGAGCATGGGAAGAGAGCCTGACACAAAGCCAAGAATAGTTGTGTGTGATACAGCAAATTAACTGTAATAATAAAGTTTACCCCTTAAGCTGACATCGGTTTCCGTCCCTTCCTTGGTCCGCTTCACACTCCATTATCTACCGGCTGAAGTTCATGAAAAAAGAATGTTGCTTGGGGACACGAAATGCATTAATAACACTTCGATATTAATCTCATCATGTAGTTTTCCTAAAGTGTTTGATGGTTTAGTATAGCTCTGCTGTCATCAAACTTGAGTTAAGGACTGCATTTATATGTGGAATAAAAGGTCTGCTTTTTAACCACTCATCCTAACTACTATATGGTGGTCAAGACCATTAAATACTGTACTTGGTGCATGTTTTAAATCCACAGACTCAGTTGCTATAGAGAAATCAAAGGGTAAGCCAGATGGACTGCTATGGATATTCAGACTTTGAGAAGATAGATAGATAGATAGATAGATAGATAGATAGATAGTACATATACAGTATATATACATACATATATACTGTACATTATATACACAGTGCATCCGGAAAGTATTCGCAGCGCTTCACTTTTTCCACATTTTGTTGTGTCACAGCCTTGTACCAAAATTGATTAAATTCATTATTTTCCTCAAAATTCTACAAACAATACCCCATAATGACAACTTGAAAGAAGTTTGTTTGAAATACAGCATAAAAGTAATCCATATGACTCAAGTGGTTGACTGTGTCTTCAGAAGCGATATTGTAGGTGTGGGTGAAAAACAAATCAATATTTAAGCCCTATTTTACTATACATTTCCACTTTCACTTTTACATTCTTTAAGAGTAAGTGGAGAATCTTCATATTGTTCTGCAGAAGAAAGAAAGTCATACACAACTGGGATGGCATGAGGGTGAGTAACTGATGAGACATCTTATATTTGGGTGAACTTTCACTTTAAGTTTAAAGGACAGCTCATTGTGATAACATGGTACAGTAATGGTATCAGGTGTTGTTTTGATATGTACAATGGCACTTGTACTAATGATACATGATACTCCAAGGTACTTCAAAGAATAGCATGTTATACCATGGTATATTGCCCAACAAACCTTTTTTTGTTAACCTTACTTATACTTTTTCTAATTAATTTAAGGAACGGCCAGGCGGGCCGTCTCCCCAGGTTCAAAGACCCCGAGTCTGAACCATTTATACAAAATGTGTTATAGCAAAATGTTTATTATGTTATATCTTGTGCATTATTTATAGCTGCCTTTGTATTTTACATTGTTTTGATTATAGGTAACAATCAAAACTGTCCACATTAATAATTTATTTCATATAACTGATTCATAAGTCAAGTGTGGCTTTATATGGTTAAAAACAAATTAGCTCAAAAACCTATTATGGAAAAGCCTGTGATCCATCAAATTTGTGTGTCTCTGTGTGTGAATGTATACAAATATATCCAGCACCACAACTGGCATGTGTGAATTTGTGAATGCAGTTCACAAAAATATGTTGCCACCAATTTCATGATTATCTAAACAAATGACCACTAAAGTGTGGTCCTGTTCCAAATACGCCACTTGGCATCACACATTTTACATATTGAACATATACAGTGAATTTTCTTTTCACATGTCCCATGTAAGCTAGGGTCAAACCGCAGGGTCAGCCATGATACAGAGCCCCTTTTAGAGCCTTAACTGCTGAGCCACCACTGCCAACATTAGAGTTGTGCTGACAGACGATGAGCTCGGGGATCATATAGCAAATAGCTGATGCCGTTGACTATGTAAACATGATATTTGGCTAATTTTCCCATTAATGTATTAAATTATTATGATCAAACTAATATTAAAAATAATTTGCCCATAGACACACGACACGCGCTTGAACAAACACACTTTATTATATTATTATATATATTATATTATCTTTACTGTTGTACATAAAACAGCAGGTAGAATTCAATGAAGCTCTCAGCTAAGGACATGTGAGGCATCTATTTCTCAAACTGAAGACTCTGATGTACTTATCCTCTTGTTTAGTTGTACATCTGGCCTTCCACATCTACATTTACATTTATGCATTTGGCAGCCGCTTTTATCCAAAGCGACTTACAGTGCACTTATTACAGGGACAATCCCCCTGGAGCAACCTGGAGTTAAGTGCCTTGCTCAAGGACACAATGGTGGTGGCTGTGGGGATCGAACCAGTGATCTTCTAATTACCAGTTTACCAGTTATGTGGTTTAGCACCACCACTCATCTCTTTATGTCCTTGTTAGAGCGAGTGGTCCTTTGTCTTTGAAGACTGTACTGTACACCTTTGTATGAAGTCTTTATTCCTCAAAACAATGATGACTCATGAGTTCCTAGAGGAAGCCGTTTCTTTTTTTTATCCATTTTTGACCTAATATTGACCTTAAGACATGCCAGTCTATTGCATACTGTGGCAACTCAAAAACAAAGACAATGTTGTGCTTCATTTAACAAACCAAATAGCTTTCAGCAGTGTTTGATATAATGGCAAGTGGTTTTCTAGTACCAAATTAGCAATTTAGCATGATTACTCAAGGATAAGATGTTGGAGTAATGGCTGCTGGAAATGGGGCCTGTCTAGATTTGATCAAAAATGACTTTTTTTCAAATTGTTATGGTGCCGTTTTTTTACATCAGTAATGTCCTGAATATACTTTGTGATCAGTTGAATGCCACTTTGGTGAATTAAAGTACCAATTTCCTTCCAAAACAGAAAAATATGTACATTATTCCCAGGGGTGTAAAGTAACGAATTACAAATACTCACGTTACTGTAATTAACAACCTTTTCCCAAGAATTTTACTTTATGTACTTTAAGAATTGTATACTTTTACTTGAGTGCATTTTAAGTGCTGTAACTTTTATTGTGCTAAAGTCAATCAAGGTGATTGGCTAGAGAGATTCTCGTGTCTCCCGTCAAATCAAATCACACATAAAAAACTTGAACGGCAGCTGCAGATTGGGCGGCATCTGTTATGGATGTGGAGAATGCCTCAAGCACAGTTCAACACCTGGAAGGGCTTTTTGCAGTGAAAAAGGCCAATTCCTTGATCGTGTCATGTGAGTACTTGCTCAAGTTTAACTTGCTCAAGCCAGATATCAGCATTAATCCTGCCTCAAATTTGAAGAAACATATCGAGGTCAATTTCATATTTCTGCTTACTAGATTCTGTGTCTATAATGTAGCCTGTAATTTAATTAGATATCACTGGTATTATTGGGCTGCTGTGAGAGGTTAATGCAATGTTATCAATAGGGCTGGGCAATAAAACAATCTTGATGCTTATCTGAAAAACAAGATGTCCGCAATATCAATGATAAACTTTTGAGTAATTTTCTGTACTTAGCCTATATTCTACATCTAGAACAGGGGTGTTCATTACATCAATTGCGAAAGCAAGGAACCACTGGTTGGTTGATCTAGATAAAATATAAAATATTGACTTTTTTTTTCTTGACTTATTGTCTGTCGATGCACACTGTTTGATTGACAGGCGTCTAATGTTTGAGAGCTAATGTGGGTTCATGCCTAAATGATCAAATACATTTTATTATAAAATAATTTATAATTATGCTTAGCCTTTATCATGTTTTTTTTCTAATACCTGATAGAAAAGTGTCAACATTTGTAGAGCAATACTTCAGGCAGAATATTCCACCTGTCACAAACGCCAGAAAATTATACGTCATGCATTAGAATGAGAACACAACTATTTCTTGGCTTAAAAGATTCAAGAACTAAAATGTGGAATATTGTATCACAGAAGGAGGACAATGTGGCCCCCCATGTACTACTTAGAACTAGTTCACTCAAAAATGAAATTTCTCTCATCATTTACTCATGCTCATGCCATCCCAGATGTGTATGATTTTCTTTCTTCAGAACACAAATTCATGTTTTCAGAAGAATATTTCAGCTCTGGTCCATACAATACAAGTGATTGGATGCCAAAATTTTTATGCTCCAAAAAGTACACAAACCAGCATAAAAGGAGCCTAAAGCATGTGACTCCAGTGGTTAAATCCATGACTTCTAAAGTGATATGATAGGTGTGGTTGAGAAACAGATTCATATTTAAGTCCATTTTTGCTAGAAATTGTTCTCCCTGCCCAGTAGATGGCGATATGCATGAACAATGTGAATCACCAAAAAAAAAAAAAGAAGAAGAAAGTGAAAGTTAAAGTGGAGATTGACTGGGCGGGGAGAATTTCTAGCAAAAATGGACTTAAATATTGATCTGTTTCTCACCCAACCAATCAAATCACTTCTGAAGACATTGATTTAACCACTTGAGTCACATTGATTAGGATACTTTTATGCTGACTTACGTGATTTTTGGAGCTTCAAAAATTTGTCACCAATTCACGTTCATTTTATGGACCAAAAGAGCTTAAATATTCTTCTAAAAATCTTAATTTGTGTTCGGCTGATGAAAGAAAGTCATACACATCCGGGATGGCATAAGGGTGACTAAATAATTATAGAATTAAAATTTTGGTGTGAACTATCCCTTAAAAGCCTGATCTGGCCCTTGTACAAAAACAACTGTTCTACCTCCTCACCTCTGTGACCCTGCCTTTGGACCATTTTTTGCATTCCGTGAATTGTTTTGAACATGTTTTGTGCACAACAATAACTCTCTCAGGCAGCATTAAGGGTAATTTAGACCCTGCATGTCAACTGATTTGAATGTAATTGTTTCATACAGTATGATATTGAAAATAACTATTTTATCTTTTCATTTCTGTAATCATGTCACCCTTGTATTTATTTTTTAAATCAGATTCATGTAGTTCTTACATTATCATATACAAGTGATGTATTTTAAAAGTTGTCAGTAACAAACACCTATAAAATACCTATATTTTTTATTCTTTCTGGTAAACAGCCATGAAAGTGAATGTAAATTATGGTATGTGTTCTTCATTTTTAAATTGCAGCATAGAGCAAAAAGGGACATAGCTTTTGCAGCTCAGTACTCAATACTCACTACTCATGAGTACTTTTAAATGAGCTACTCTTTTACTTGAGTAGTTTTAGGACAGGTACTTTTACTTGAGTATTATTTTTCAGTACTCTTTCCACCCCTGATTATTCCAAACTTTTGGCTGCCAGTGTATATCAAATGATATTCATATATCATCTGAAACCTAACAAACTCTAAATGTTACAGAGTTTGTTAGGTTTCAAATGATATATGAATATACACTGGTGGCCAAAGGTTTGGAATAATGTACAGATTTAGCTGTTTTGGAGGAAATTGGTACTTTAATTCACCAAAGTAGAATTCAAATTCAAGCCATCTAGTGAGCGACAGTTCTGGAGACAGAAATGCCTTGTTGATGAGAGAGGTCAACAGAGAATGGCCAGACTGGTTCGAGCTGACAGAAAGGCTACTGTAACGAAGATAACCACTCTCTATAATTGTAGTGAGCAGAATAACATCTCAGAATGCACAACACATTGAACTATGTGGTGTATGTGCTACAACAGCAGAAGACCATGTCAGGCAATTTATTAGGACCATAGTGTTCTTAATAAAGTGCTCAGTGGGTGTAAACTGTATATACAGTGCATCCGGAAAGTATTCACAGTGTTTCACTTTTTCCACATTATGTTATGTTACAGTCTTATTCCAAAATGGATTAAATTAATTATTTTCCTCAAAATTCTACAAACAATACCCCATAATGACAATGTGAAAGAAGCTTGTTTAAAATCTTTGCAAATTTATTAAAAATAAAAAATGAAAAAAATCACATGTACATAAGTATTCACAGCCTTTGCCATGACACTCAAAATTGAGCTCAGGTGCATCCTGTTTCCACTGATCATCCTTGAGATATTTCTGGATCTGGGGAAGACTTGAGGCTCTAATTGGTGCCAAAGGTGCTTCAACAAAGTATTGAGCAAAGGCTGTGAATACTTATGTACATGTTATTTTTTTCATTTAGGAATAAGGCTGCAAAATAACAAAATGTGGAAAAAGTGAAGTGCTGTGAATACTTTCTGGATGCACTGTACCCTTTTTTTTAAGTTGAAACATTATTGTACTATTCTACAGTTGTGCAGTGAATGCATGTGGATTAAAAGCCAAAGCCCTTAAAAACCAGCTCCACTGCCCAAATAAATTTTTAGGGTTCACAAAAAGATTCATTGTATAGTTCATAATGTCTGTTATAGGGGACAGACATCTGGACTCACTAAACTACATCTGATATTGATTTAGAGCTGATGACAAAGGAGGATCCGGGATACCTGTACATGCTTGATACCTGTGCATAATTAAATGTAAAGTATTTTTGTTTTATTTAGCATTTTGTTTGCTTTGCTTGGGTTGATCTTTTCGGTCAAGAGGCCTGATTAAATTATGTGAAATGTAATCATTGAGTTTAACTGTGACTATCTGGAGTTATTCTGTAAGCTTGCGCTCAGGTCTGCTCTCTGGATATTCAGTGCTGCCAAGGTCATGCAAAATGAAATGCATGATCTTCAAAAATGCATTACTTTCTGCTATGCTGCTCATATACAAATGGTGTATTGAATTGAAAAGCTGAGATGAGAAGGAAAACAAAGGTCTGCTAAATTGATATCTTCAGCTGCTTAGTGAATGCATGTGAACAACTTGCAGTACACTCTTTTATGAGACGTGTTGGTGAGGCAATTTGAAATTCCAGTATTTATTAGATTTGCATGTAATTGATGACACCAATTATGGTTGTCTCATAGTTGAAGACTGTGATGGGAATTGGCTTCCAAGTAAGGGATGTTCCTGAAATTGCAGGGTTACTCTGATCCTATCATTATTGTGTAATTAAGTAAGTCCATCCATCCATCCATCCATCCATCCATCCATCCATCCATCCATCCATCCATCCATCCGTTTTTGCATTTTAAACATATTATTACCTGGCTTCTCTATAAATCTTCTTGCAAGTTAAGAGTTCATCTATTCATCCTCTTAACTGCTGTCTAGCATGCATACATGGTGGCCTTACATGGTTGTGCATGTAGACAACTATTGAATAAGGCTTGTTTTTCAGAAGCAGAACTCGCTAACCTTGCCAAGTAAGGGCAAAGAGCTGTTACAGCAATAAGCTGTTCTTTAAATGCCTTTGTACAACTCAACCGAGAAAAGGAATTTTCATCCTGATCATCAAAACAGTCAATCATCAGATCTCTGAAGTGGAGAACATCAGCATCTTCCACTGATAATGTAAGCAGTCTTCTCTTTTTCCTCTCTTCCAACATTCCTTCTTTTTTTTTTTGTCTTGTCAGTTATTGTGTTTTACCACCTGAAATGGATAAAGGATGGGCAAGGAGGAGGCAGGAACTGGCAGAACAGTCAACATAAATTTAATGACATAAAAAATCTTTAACAATATAAAAGACACAGAGTGGCCGCATGTGTCTCTCTCTCTCTCGAAACTGCCGTTCCTGGCTCCTCTTTATCCCTCTCCCGCTGATTGGGCTGATTCAGCGTCGGGCATCCATCATTACGGACCGGTCATGCCCTCATCACACTCCTCCGCCACCCAATTCAGGCCAGGGAATCCTCCAGCATGACGTACTCCCCTCCCTTACTGGACTGAAGGTGTTGCCTTTCTGGCTGTCCTTCTGCGGCAGGTCTTCCCCACCTCTCTGGTGCCCTGGGAGAGATGAGAGGATGGAGAGGGGAGATTATTATAGAGCAAGAGTGTGTGAATAAGGTGGGCATTCAAGTGGCATGTGATGACATGCTTACCCAAGAGGTTTTATGCTTCTCATACACATACATTACGTGCATAAGCATTAGTTAGTCTTACTGGCCATTTATAATATCAAATACTTTGCGGACATGCACTCCTTGAAACATTTTAACCATTTATCAAACAGTTGAAACTCAAGACATCCTTGACAAGACAGGCCTGGAGGCACCAGAGAAAGAAAACATGTTTTCTTTGGCTCTTAAGGTCATAGTCAGCTGAATAAGGGGGAAGGAAAGCAGCTAAATTCACGTGAATTTGTTATAAAGGAAGTAAGGAAAGGAAGCTACTGACCAGTGTTTCAATGATAGGGTGACTGCATCTGTGACCTACAACCCCTTGAGCATGGACATGAACATGCAGCTGTTGATATTGACATACTTGTGTAGCCAATTATAGTATTCGTTTCTTCAGCAGCTGGATAGAGAGGAAATATGTGACAGAATATTTTATGCATATTTTATAATTAAGATTAATTCCAGATTTTGGCCAGTGTTGTAATATGTATGTTATATATGAGCTTTACAAGTCTATACAAAACCTAATGATCCATGTTATACCAGCATGATTTTGAGAATGCTCCAATTCCAAAGACCATCTTTTGAGCAGATGCAAAGAAATCTGACATTTTACACAAAGGAGTCACAAACTTTTTGATTAGTTACAGAAATAGTACAGAAACTTAAATATACCTATTTATTTCACGTTATGTTTGTTGTTTATACCTTTCCCCTTTATGCCTGTTTTTATTTCCAGGTTTAAATTTGAATTTAAAATGAAAAGTTTTGAATGCCAGATGTTCAATGTGGTCTCAGACTTTTGAGCCTACTGCGGGTCCTCAGTTAACCCTCTTAATTTCCTCTGGCAAATTGCTGACACTAATTTAACTGAGATGTATTCCAGTCAGGGAATGAAGTTTCAGCTTTTTCCTATTCCAAAATTCTCTCTGGCATCAAGTGGGGGGCCTTTTTGTCATTAGCCCTGCCATTCATACTGACCGTACTGTATGTACTATACTGACATAATGTACATTCTATCTTAAACCTCCTAAAAATGTAAACATACATTGTGACAGCCTAGATAGTTTGATTTAATATTGATTTGGCCTGGCAAAGCCAGAGAAAAAAGGAATAAGCTCTTTAAACCTTTTGGTTCTCTTAAAACCGTTAACCTTCTGACCATTAAAGTCCCCAAAATTCTCACTGCTTAAAGACATGAAATAAGATTTTGTGGAGGATTCAAGTTTGTATAGTAACAATAAAAGGTTGAAATTATTAAAGAAAATGTAGCCTTTTTACTCTCATGTGTATTTTAGTCCAACGCCACCTCAAATGAAATGTTTTCCTCTTAACCTTTAATACTTTCTCTGGTTCTCTATTTCAAATTCTATCTCTCACTTATTTTTCAGGATTCATCAAGATCTGTGTCGATTTGGACTCAATTATACACCCGTTTTTGTTTTCATAGCCATCAATTCTAAAATGGCCTTTTTTCACACCTCGAAACACTTGCAAATTTCAAGAGAATCATCATCAGGACATCTGAAATGCTGCAGGGGACCTTTTAAAGTGTCATGTGTGAGGTCATTTAAAACTTTAAAACTTAAAAACATTTTAACTCATAGTTGTCATTATAAAATACAATTTAAAATAGCTTCGCTTACAGGTGATGAAATATGTTGCTCAGTCTTTAATTTAGTGACAATTCAATCTGCAATGAGGAAGATAACAATAGAAGGACTGTTTTTATATTAATTATAATTAATTATAATTTATAATTAATTATATAAATTATATTCACGGTATGTTTCAATAATATGGGCAAAGTGTAACATTATATTGCTGCTGAGTGGCGCCCCCAACTTTGCCACAAACAAGAGGAATTTTCCATAGTTGTTATGGTTTATTTGTGGTTTATTTATGTTGTCACCACATAAATTACACATCTGTCATAAAAAGGGGGCGGATCTTACTGTATACACTTTTGAGTGTATCATATATTGACTAATTCAGACTCCGTAAAAGTATAGCATGCAGGTCCCTGAGTTGACCAATCACTATCCACCAGGACTACCAGATGGGTTGAGTGATTTTTATAATAAACTCAAGCGTCGGTTTAAATAGAAAGCCAGAGGAAAACATCACCAGCGCGTGTGTGTCATTAACAGTGTGTGTCATTAACAAACGTGGACTATGGAGAAGTTAACGGCTCAATCCTAGGATCATTTCAAGACAGGGAGAAAAGTGCTGCTCGGATCCATCGGTATGGTTGACGAATCTCCGCAAGGTAAGCATAAACAATAAACATAGCATAAATTAACGTACTGCACTGGCATGAAGTTGGTTTGACGTTGGACGTTCGATATTCGCGTATTTAGGGACCGTCTCTAAAGTTACATGCGACACTGGTATAAACGTTTTGTAACTTCAATAGCGTTTGAAGACAATGACCTACAGTCATAAAACCTACTGTACATTGTTCACCCAGGTCTCAGGTATGATGCACACCTTTTACATTTTTGATATGTATGACAATAAACTGTTAAATCATATGCAAATATTCATATGTATTTCACTACTATATGGAATCATATACAAAATATGGCAATATTTAAAGCTCAATAGCGTTTGAAGACAATGACTTACAGTCATAAATCCTACTGTACATTGTTCACCCAGGTCTCAGGTATGATGCACACCTTTTACATTTTTGATATGTATGACAATAAACTGTTAAATCATATGCAAATATTCATGTATTTCACTACTGTATCGGATCATATACAAAATATGGCAATATTTATTGCCAGTCGACAACGCTGCCAACTACATGCATCATCTTCATGTCATGAGAGCTTTCTATGAAGTAGTTTTTGTGTTGCGCGCGCATGTTAATGTTGCGTATTTGTTATAGCTCCTATTCTTTATTTATTTTTTTTCATTGTGTGGTGATTGAATAATTAAACTAAAATATGATAAATGCTGAATGGTAAAATGTTGCAATAAATGAAGTCTTGATAGAGTATAAAAAGAATTAGCCAAAACACGTTTCATTAAACTTAAGTGAAGTCTAATGATGTAAAATGCCTCTTTGTTGTTGTATTAGAAGTAATGGATATAGCATCCTTCTATTGAACTCTCTGACTTTGTTAGTGTATTAGATTAATTAAATACACTGAAAAAATTTTTTAACCTTGAAATGTGCTTCATATGGTCACATCCATATGAACTGGTGTATTACATAAATATTTTTTAAAATCACTGAATCTTCGTAAATACATTAATTTACACCAGTTTGATCAGGTAGAAAGAGCTTTTATATGATAATTATTATTATTATTATTCAATTTTTTATTTTTTTTACAGTGTAGCCTTCTCTTCAATACCATGCTTTATATAATATAATGGCAAGGTGACTTTGTTGTATTTTCAGTTAAATTGGCAAACCGTGTACTAAACATTTGTATTAAAGAAAAATTGGGTAGTACAAACCTTCCAGAAAACAGATTAGATGACAGCTTTGGTTTTGTAACTACTGTTGAAACCAGAGGTATCTCCACACACACTAAAGTGTCTGTACACTCTATAAAGACGTAAAATAGTATTATATTAAAATGTGTTTCATACCCTGCCATGAGCTGTCAACATATAACATGGGTCACATAGGTCATGGTTTAGTATCTTCACACTTAATATCACATGTTTGGAGTTGCATGGGCATTGTTAACTAAACAAAGGATTTATGATGCAGCATCACCTCTGATCTTCCGGGCGAGGATTTCAAAAGCTGCATGTCACCAAAGAGTGTAGTGAATGCTCATTAAGCTAATAATACTGTTCTCCATAAATCCACCAGAAGCCATAAAGTGTCCATCAGTGCATAGAAGGCTTAATACTTGTCAATGTCATTTTGAGCTTGTTCTTCAATGTCTAAGACGAATGGTTGTTTCAAATTTAAAAACGTTTGTTTTTAGGGCTTAGTAAAAGCATTATTTTAAGGTGACTTCAGCCTTTTTAAAAAGCAATATAAATAAACCCATAACATTGAAATGTGACATGGGAAGGAATTATTGTCGTATGTATATGTAAGGAGACAATTTACATGTAGTCAATTTAGCTCTTGTCTTAAAATGCCTGTTGGGAAAGACATGACACACTGCAAACAACTCAAATATGAAAAACCATGCCACATTGCAGTTTTTCAACTGGTTGATTGTCAGATGTACTCTTCCACACTGAGAAAAGTCTCATCTCTTTTAGTTTAGAATCACAATTTTTTTATTTTTTTTTTGCTTATTACTGTAACTAAATTTACATTTGAATATGCAGATGTAAAGGACTGCCCTTAAGAAATCTATAGGCATTTAAAAAATTGGTTTACCCATAATTGAATATATACCTTTAACCCTTAAATGGGGTTTTGCTAAACATTATTATGAATGAATTGGGTGTAGAGTCACTTTTCTGACTCTACACCCAAAGCGCATTATGCAGTGAACAGGGGACTCTCCTCAACCACCATCAGTGTGCAGCATCCACCTGGATGTTAAGACAGCAGCCATAGTGCACCAGTACACTTACCACACATCAGCTATTGGTTGAGAGGAAAGAGTAGAGTCATAGAGCTAATTCATGATAGGGGGGATTATTAGGAATTTGGCCAGGACACCAGTGTTATACCCCCACTATTTTCAAGAGGTGTCCTGAGATTTTGAATGAACATAGAGAGTCAGTACCTCAGTTTAATGTCTCATAAAAATAACAGTGCCCTTTTATTTACAGTATAGGGTCCCCATCACTATACTGGGGTATTAGGACCCACAACGACTGCAGGGTGAGCATTGCCTGCTGGCCTCCCTATTTTCTCTTCCAGCAGAATCCTTAGTTTCCCCAGGACGTCTCCCATCCAAGTGTTGACCAGGCTCAACCCTGTTTAGCTTTAGTGGGCAACCAGTCTTGAGCTACAGGATAATATGGCTGCTGACTGTTTTTTTTATACCTCTGGTCTTTATCTGCAAGCCCATATAGAGTAAAGTGTCAAAGCATTTTTAATACAATTAGAAAATAATAGAATATATTCTATTTGATGCTTTTCACGCTACACATTTATGTGATGTCATATATTGAGCTACACACTACACAGAAACATTATTGCAGGCAATTATGTAGAGTCTAAATAGACACTACGTAATTGTAGTAGTGCACCTGAATGGCCATAGCATATCATACTATCTATGTGCTGTACTTGCTAGTTTACGTCGATGCTTAATTGGCAAATAGCAATGTCAAATGTAGAAAAAATTAATCACGCTGTCTTTTAAAAAAAATGTATTTAGTGTTTTTTTTTATATATATACAAACAATTAGCAAAAAAATGAAAGAAAATTATTTGAACACTATCACCCCCTTAATCTCCCCCCTTCCCTCACCCAACCCATTACACTACAGGACTTCGACAGATATGTAAATACAATGGGATAAAGTAAAATAAATACATAGAAAAACAATAATTAGTAATATTAGTTAACAGCCAAAGTAGTAGCTGCAAATTGACTTTTCAAAATGTCCTTGACTATAGATCAAATTCTTCCTCATAGACAATGTCACAGGTTTAACGTGATTAGACCGTGCAGATGACAGCTCCAGATATAGTATCTCCAATAACTAATAGAGCCAATGCTTTGTAAATAGGTCGTGAGGAGGTTTCCAACATTGAACAAGAAGCTTCTTAGCAGCAGTCATGGCAGCTAGCCAAAATTTCCGTTCCTTCTCACTTATAATCATGCTGTCTTGAGTGACAAATAGCATGTATAATTTTGATGTGGTCTTGCATATAGGATACTGATAATTCAATATCGTAGTGCAGAAAATCGACATATGAAAGTCATTTTTATGAATAAATTACTCATTTGTCATGTAATAAACAAACAAAAAAATAGATCTCCTGTGATAATAAACTTATTATATAAACTTACAATTAAATTATATATATATACTGTATATAGATCTTTGTTCCCAAGTGCACCTGCAAACTGTAGTCTGGCTTTTTTATCATGGTTTTTGAGTAGTTTCTTCTTTTTTGCTAAGCAGCCTTTCAGGTTATGTCGATATAGGACTCGTTTTACTGTGGATATAGATACTTGTCTACCTGTTTCCTCCAGCATCTTCACTAGGTCCTTTGCTGTTGTTTTGATTTTTCTTGATTTGCACTAGTGTTGGGTTAGAGTCAACCTTAGTCGTGTCTGAGTCAAGGCCGAGTCTTTAAACATTCGATTCCGAGTTCAGTCCGAATCCAAAAGGGGCCGAGTCAGACTCAAGACTTTGTCCATAACAGGCCGAGTCCAATCCGAATGAATCTGTTCATGAGTCTGAATAAAAATTGTAACCGTAAACTCAACATGAATATTTTACGCCTATTTTAAACTTCACAACAAAGAAAAACAGTTTGTCAATATAGATGTAACAAAAACACCTCGGTTGCAATTCATATATACATTTTATGAAATGTATCCTGCTGAACAGACTTCAAAGTGGTTTCAGAATGAAAGCACATGCTTTAGGTGTATGAAGACAAAACTATCCTTCAACACAATTCTTATTGCGTTCTGTTGACATTTCAATTTCAATTATTTTCCCCTCCACTCAAACATAGACTAGGTTATTATGTTTCGAATTTTAATATAGTTTTTATTTCTACTTCATTTTCAATTTGTCAATTCAATTTAATTTAGTTTTATTTAAAATTATCCCATAGTCAATACTGAGATTTTTGTCTGAATCATTTTTCTATATCTTCCGACTGATTTAGGAAAATACAGTTCATACAAATAAGTCAACACAGTAGGAATTAGCACTCGCTGAGAAGTTCCATCTCAAGATTTGACTGCAAATCCAAAAACACTGGAAAAGCCCACTGAAATATTTGGGCCATGTCGTCACGGACATGATTTTCTAGTTAATTTGCAGGAAACTGCACAATGCAGGGCAGTTCTGCGTGCTGCTCGTGTACCTAAATCCCTGATGCGTCCTTGTGCGTCTCGCTGCATCTGCCGTGGAAGATTAAAAAAAAATATATATTTATATTTGCTTGAACGGTAGCCACGTTGGTCTGCAATCAGTCTGAAGTCTTTAAATACCAACCTAAGAAAAGTTAATTGAGCTCTTCGTTAACCGCAAAAACATGGAGAATATTTTGAGTAATAAATTAACCAAATTGTCCTTCAAAAGTGTCAGAGATATAGGCTAATCAAAGACGTGCATAAGTTACTCGGTGGTTTACAATGAAAACTAAATAAAAAATTAATCCCTTAACATGAAGTTTAGCTTCATACCCAGATGAATACATTTTTTATAGTCTATAATTAAATTACAAACAAAAGTAAATAAATAAAACATTTCAATGTCCAAAGTATTATAATATTTTATTGTGCATGGTTGAATGTTGTGAACGGTAGGCAAATGCTGTAAAAGAATGTATTTTAAACATCTCGTCAATGCTTTGAAAATAGTTATTTAATAATAAATAGGAGCTGTTTAGAGTTGCTGTCTACTGTAGCAATTACACTTTTTCCACCGAATACGTAAAAAGTTACACAGTTAATTCATGAAGCTATTATGGACCAGTTCAAGCTGATACATGAAACTACAGAATGAGACTACTGAAGCTTACATGTGTAGATACATTACATCTAAAAAGCCTTAATATCCAATATTAATACTATTTTTATGTATTTTTATTTCGATATGCTCTTTTTAGTGTACTGTGAGAGACATGATGTGGTTGACTAGACTCAGTGAAGTTCTTGATTTTAAGTTTTTTAAGTTAACCATCTTGGCTGTACAAACGGCACACGCAATTTTACCAGTTGTCTGGTCCAGTGTCGTGTGAAACTGCCTAAAGGCTGATTGTCTAAAGGCTTGATATCCTTTTCTGGAGTTATCAAAGCTGCTTAAAGGCACAGTTAACTTAATGTATGTAAACTTCTGACCAACTGGAATTATGATATAGTCAATTAAAAGTGAAACAATCTGTCTGTAAACAATTGGAAAAATTACTTGTGTCATGCACAAAGATGTTCTGAACGACTTACCATGTTAAATCTGCGGAATGGTTAAAATATTTTCTTCAGCCTTACATACATTAGTATGTAAACTTCTGACTTCAACTCTGTATATACATACATACAAAGAGGTGGGGCATAACTCCAAAAAATTGTTTAGTTAAAGGGGGTGGAATGAGGTCCAATGTCACTAAAGAACTGAGGTACACATTTAAGGGTTAACTGCAGACAAATGGTTGGCAAGATTCCTTCAAACCTCAAAATATTATTTTTATGATCAACCACCATCATTTAAAACTGTGGTTCTCAGTTTGTTTAGCTTCAGGGCCCAGTTCTTACATTGGACATCAAGTGGCAACCCAACACAGTTCCAAATTTGTAATTAATTCTTTAACTTTGACCAGCTAAACCTCTTGAAAGCACTGACTGAATAGAAAGAGATGCTTTTGCAGGGTCGTAAATTGTATTAATTTAGAAAAGCATCAATCACAATATTGCCCAGTAATAACACAGTAGAAGTGTGTAATAATCATTTATGGTAGTAAAATACTGTCTGAAATTGCACATCATCAAAGGACCTGCCACAACCTCTGGAAAGTGCACTCTAGAATAACCTGTGTTTAATTGCAATGCCATGAAATTACATAGCTAAAAGGTTTGACGCATGTCTTTGTCCCATTCTTCAACACCTTCTTGAAAATGCAACCGTTTCAAAGCTAATCGCTTAGAATTCTATGCTGTACCTTCATGCTCTGTTTTTACATTATTTTCCTTTCACAAGAAAACTTAGCAGATCCTTTTATTTTGTTTGAGAATTCACAAAGATTCAATATATCAATTACGGCTGTGAAGGGAGCATCTCTTTAGTTAGCCGATAAAAGATGACAGGGTTTGAAAACATTTATCTTGAGCGGCAGAATGTTGGCAGGAGGGTTTTGGATAATAAAGCTGGTGGTTTCCCACCAAACTGAGTGCAAATGCTTTCTCCATTTTATAATTGATCTTTTTTTAATTCTTCAGGAAATTAAGCACACTCCTCAGCATGGCCCAATTGGAGAACGAGACCTCAATCCCCCCTGGCTACATGCCGCACTACCGTCTCCGAGGGGATCCCTTTGCCTCTAAGCTGTCCAAGGAGGCAGACATAGTGGCTGCGTTCTACATCCTCATCATCGGTAAGTGAAAGTTCATGTGGAACTTCTTTGCAAGTACGATGTAAACTGTTCTAAGATCAGTGATGCCTTTGAATTTAAATGTTAATTAGTTAATTGCAGAAAATTCCTTAAATGTATTAAAAATTAGATTTCAAAATATCTACCAGTTGACATGTGCATGTAAAATACCATCAGACTGCCCAGACCTTGACTAGCCAATACATCACAAGGTTTAGACATCTATAAAAGTTTTTCCCTAGAATCCATTCACAAAGGATGAATTTGTCATAAATGGCATGACAATAAGCCATGACAAACAAAGAGTTACAGGAAGTGTTGTGATAAATGTATAACAAGATACAGTAGTATGACAGTGAAACTTGTTGTAACATGATAGGCTCTATTTCAATGATACTGTATATAACAAAATATAACATGATATAACAGGCAAAGAATAAACTGTGAACAAGTATGTTGTGGACAATATACACTCACAGCCAGAATGAATCAAGTGAATAAATCAAAACATTTCTGAAATGTTTCATCCAGTGCATTTTAGAACAAACACACAACATACTCTAATGCATTTTTGTTGATGATCCCATTTGAATTGAAAATAAATTATGCAGTCTCTTTCTTCTTTTATGGATAAACATTTTTATTTAAAAAATGTTTGCCAGTTTTTAATTGGCTATAACACAACCTGACTAAAGAAGCAATCACTCCTCTTGCCAAAAGAATGATTGCTATGCCCACTCTTTGCACAGTGTTACAAAGGTATAAAGAATTTATATGTTTTGCCAATGCACGTATGTCTCTCTTGTGATACGCTTTTGAAAAAATACAATTCCCTAATCCTTGGCTGTTCTAAACTACATTATTTAAGCTGCAGTCATCCATATGAAACCATGGTGTCAAGAAGATGCTCAGAAGGATTTTCTACCACTCTTTCATGAGAGAAACGTGCCTGTCCATCCTCTCACTAAAATCCTTCACCACCTATCTGCCGCTTAAGCTGTTTTCTTGCATGTTGCCAAGGTTTAATGTAATTCTCTTTTTTGCCTACTCTCTCATTTCCACATATAACAAACATTTTATTTCGCACAATCTAATCTAAATAACTGCTCTGCCTTCTTTGATAAAGTCTATGGGAACAGATGGCCAGTAACTTATTAGTGCTTAAAATGCTCAAAATATTGGTAAACTACAGTTTTCTATGCTTCATATATGCTAAAAACATTAAAGGTTTAGTTAACCCCAAAATTGAAATTCTGTCATAATTTACTGTTTTGTTGTTCCAAACCCGATGACTTTCTTTTCCACTTTTCTTTTTGTCACTATGGAAAAAAAAATTATCCAGTTAAAGTTAATTAATTGCATGAAGGATGTTTGAAGAATGTTATATGAAAACAACATGAGGGTGAGTAAATTTTGTCAGAATGTTCATTTTTGGGTGAACTATCCCTTTTCAGAACACAAACTGTAGAAACAATGAGTGCACTTATATGCACATTCTTACTTTGAATTTGCTTTAAGGAATAGTTCACCCAAAAAGGAAAATTCTCTCATCATTTACTCAACCTCATGCGATCCCAGATGTGTATGACTTTCTTTCTTCTGTAGAACACAAACAATGATTTTTAGAAGAATATCTCGGCTCTGTAGGTCCTTTCAGTGCAAGTGAATGAAAGCCAGAAATCTGATCGTCCACAAAGCACTTAAAAGCAGCATTAAAGTAATCCATATGACTCACATCTTTGATATGATAGGTGTGGGTGAGAAACAGATCAATATTTAAGTACTTTTTTACAAAAAAATCTCCACTTTCACATTCAGATGTGAAAGGGAAACTAAACAGGCACCACATGTGACTTTCAGATGTGAAAGTGAAAATGGAGATTTATAGTGGATGAACTATTCCTTTAATAAGATGACAACGTGTGTGGTAATGTAAACACATGAAACAGCTTTCCTTTATCAGTGTTTGGTCATAAACGGTGTGAGAATAAAGCGATCTACATGACCTCAATTTGCATTGCATGTGAACACTTTTACCGGCGTTCTTCAACGTTTGAAATCAAAAGCAGAGAATAACTAGATTATTTGAAATCTCATGTAAACACTAGTTTTTTACTTTGTATGATTTTCTTTAATTAAGCTGATTATTAGGAGTTCTCAGCGTATTGGTGTGCATGGAAACAGGCTCAATGTATCAGTTAGTAAATTTGTTGTGTATGATCCATGCACATTGGGTTATGATCATATGAGCACAGTAGACTACAGTGGAAGAGTTCATTGAATTGATCTATTACTGATGCTATGTATGCATCAGACCGAGATATGAAAAGATGTGGAATTATAGAGAGCACTATAAATTCTACCTTGAATATCTAAAGTTATGTCTCCCAAAATCAGAAGATGTGTCCTTGGAGATTATGGATTGGACACAAGTGTTTTCTGAGTAGAGGTTTGAGGTCCCTGTGAAGCTCTTTGATGACACTTTCAAAGCCCTTTCCAGCTTTAATAAATATTCCTGCCACATACTTGCAGTGTATAATCTAGGCCACATGGAGAGGAAAAAGGTATAACATCAACGGAAACAATGTTTTGTTTGACTGTGTTTGGTTAGTATAGATAATGTAATCAGAAAAGGCAAATTATCAAACTGTTCTGTCATATGAGGACCCTTTCTCATAAATTACAATGGTGTCTTAAAGGGATAGTTCACCCACAAATGAAATTCTGTAATAATTTACTCATCCTCATGATGTTCCAAACTTACTTGAGTCCATGGATCACAAAAGATGTTAGGAGGCAGAACATTTGAAAATGTTAGCCTCAGTCACCATTCACTTTCATTGCATTTTTTTTCCATACAATGAAAGTGAATGGTCACTAAAACGTAACATTCTTTCAAACATCTTTTGTGTTTCATGGAAAAAAGAAAGTAATTCAGGTTCGAAACAATATATGGGTAAATGATGACAGAATTGTAATTTTTGTGTCAGTTATCCCTTTAATAGCGTGAATACCTTCTTCAGACATTTTATAAACAGACAGTGCTGGGTTGTTATGGACTACATGTGTTCTGAATTACATAATCAGATTACAAAATAAAGTACTTGTAATGACATTTTATTTGTTGTTTGATTTAATAAGTGTAAATTGGTACTTAATGAATATAATTAAATTATCATCAATACATGCAATAAGTCATCCTGAAATAATCCAAAAATAATCAAAGATTAGATCACCTAATAATTGTAATCTAATTATGTTACTGATTACAATTTTAGTTTACATTTCAGAAGTAATCTACCCAACACTGATAATGAATGTCTTTTCTAAAGGCACATTTTTTTTTTGTAAAATACAATGTAAAAAAAAAATTTATAGACTACTATATATATATATATATACAATTGACGTCCACATGACGTCCACATACAATATACAATTATGTAATACATGTGCAATATTACAGTTTGTCTCATCTTTTTGCTCTCTTTTAACAGGCATCTTGTCAACCACTGGAAATGGCTATGTCATATACATGACAGCCAAACGGAAGAGCAAGTTAAAGCCGGCAGAATTTATGACACTGAATCTAGCTATATTCGACTTTGGCATATCAGGTGAGCTCGTGAGTTTAATGTCCTCATGAAATAAGCATGCCATTAAAGCATCTGTCAGTTGTGCTCATTCAAGTTCTATTAAAATTAATTCATATTTGTAAAATGTAATAACCAGAATACAAGTGAGATTAGGTACAGTGACAGGGAAAAGTATGTGAACCCTTTGATATACCTGGATTTCTGTAGAAATTGGTCATTCAATTTTATCTGTTCTTCAACTAAGGAGGACGAACAGCTTATAATGCACAAACAATTCAGGTTAAAAAGCTAACTGGATACAGCAGTCAGTAACCTTGAATCCAGTCAATCAGATGAGATTGGAGGTGTTGGTCAAGCCGCTCTGCCTTATAAAACACTCAAAAACCTGAAATCCAGGTAAATATAAAGTTTTGTCATACTTTTCCATCTATCCTTTTTCCAGGACTCATCCAATGTCTGTAGGATTTCATTAAAAGCTCCTTTGGGTTTTCATTGAAGACATACAGCTTTCACTCTGCACTATATTGGCCCCCTGAGCCTTGGGCATTATGTTTTGAACAGACAGTGTGGCTGTAAATCAGCCAAGGTTATTCAGCCTGGCCTCTTTTATGACTCTGGTCATTTCATCCCTCTGGCTGATCTGTTTTATATACTACTTGATTTCAGAATAACCAAAAGGTTTCAAAGATGGATTAAATATCAAATTCCTTTCATGATTGACTATGTGCATTTAATCACTCATGACACACCATCTTTTCTCTGTTCCTCCTTTTGTTCACCAGAAAACTGTTCAGTCACTATTGTACTCCATTATGAATGCAGTCTCCTGTGTACTGTACATGTTATTGTATCGAATTATTGAAATAAGTGCTCTTGAGGAGAGGGAAGAATAAAGGATTTATGTAGTTTATGTAAACACACTTGAATTAATTTGTTTCTCATGATCTTAAACAAATTTTGTGATCAAAAGGCTTATGCTTAAATGCTTGAAATTAGTTTTAGAATTTGTTAAATTAATGAGTTTTGTCCAACAAGTATCCTACAAGATTACAGAGCTGTTATCTAGACAAATTTTGGTTATGTTGAAAAAGCTCAAATATTGGATTGTTTTGATTCGTTTTACATTTTTTGTTCACTACATAATTGACAAACTTGAAAAAGTGTTATATCATTCATACACACACACACACACACACACACACACACACACACATGTTGTGTTTCCATGTTTTATGGGGACTTTCCATAGACATAATGGTTTTTATACTGTACAAACTTTATATTCTATCCCCTAAACCTAACCCTACCCCTAAACCTAACCCTCACAGAAAACTTTCTGCATTTTTACATTTTCAAAAAACATAATTTAGTATGATTTATAAGCTGTTTTCCTCATGGGGACCGACAAAATGTCCCCACAAGGTCAAAAATTTCGGGTTTTACTATCCTTATGGGGACATTTGGTCCCCACAAAGTGATAAATACAAGCTCACACTCACACACACACACACACACACACACACACACACACACACACACACACACATGTTGTGTTTCCATGTTTTATGGGGACTTTCCATAGACATAATGGTTTTTATACTGTACAAACTTTATATTCTATCCCCTAAACCTAACCCTACCCCTAAACCTAACCCTCACAGAAAACTTTCTGCATTTTTACATTTTCAAAAAACATAATTTAGTATGATTTATAAGCTGTTTTCCTCATGGGGACCGACAAAATGTCCCCACAAGGTCAAAAATTTCGGGTTTTACTATCCTTATGGGGACATTTGGTCCCCACAAAGCGATAAATACACGCTCACACATACACACACACACACACACACACACACACACACACACACACACACACACATATAGATACATTTACAAATGATAACTAATAATAAAGACCAAGTGGGTGTGTCCAAATAGTGGAGAGTAGCTGCATAACAAAAATATACTTGCTATCCACTAGTTTTTCATTCATACTTGTACTCTAGTCCCATCTAGTGGACATCTGTATTTTTTCACAGCCTCAGAGGAGCAGTGATAGTTTGCTGAGGACTCTGTGTGTGGTAATAAAATCAGCATTCCTTATTACCTGCTGCTTACAGACTTCAATTTTAATTGGAACTTTTTATGGTTTGTTTAATAATCTGTAAGAACTTGCTTTCTAAGATTTACAGAACAAATGACCTCCTTTGCTGGGGTGTAGTGAAAGAAATGTTACTGCCATGTGGCTCATTACAGATGGATAGTGGAACCATTTGTCCTTGTGAAAAATGGACAGAGAGCATACGTTTTTGCACTAATATTACATAAAAAAAAGACCTCGTCTTTTCCTCATGAAGTTTATTTTAATAACAAATTTTAAGTGTGTAATTTCCACACCACCTAACGAAACTGCATAAAACAAACAGAGGAATTTTTCAGCACCACAGAGACACATTTATTACTCTTTGTAAAAAAACAAAAAACAAATGTACCTACAATTTTATTTTAGTTGTCCTGGGATAGGATGACTGAAACTGAAACACTGAAATAGTTACACACTTAAAGTAATTTCTGCACAACATACATCAACAAGTGAAATTGCTAAAATAATGACTGTTTTCAATCAGGTTTACCAAACACTCCCTCAATCTTCAATGGTTGGACAAAAAGATAGTCCCACCCCCCAATCTCACGTCATTGGTTGAGCCACTGTTCCTTTGTTGGGCTGGTTGCATTTCTCAAACAAACAGAGAAATGTTTTGATAGTTCTAGAGCCACAGTGTTTAAACATTTTGGGGATAAAATCAATTTATGAGTGGCTTACTTATAGCAGTTTTTGCATGTTAATCCAGGGAAAAAATATTATTATTAACACACATTTTATTTTAACACACAATTCACCTTTAAGCAAGGTTTTGAGGACTTGACATAACACGAAGATCACAACTAATGGGGAAGCTATATCAGATATGATTTTATCATTTTAAATGCCTGAGAACTGCCCTTGTCAGTCAGCCTGTCAAACTTCAGCATTAATACCAATAGCAATTTGGGTATGAATTAAGTTTTGTTTTAGTTAGAATAAAGATGGCCTTTATAATTAGCTGCCTGACATCACAATATTCCAGAATAATGCAGCTTTTGTTTCCTAAGAGTCATGAGAGTTTCCTGAGAGTACATGGCATACTGATTTAGTGCGTCACATTTGTGCAGATTTGGGATTAGTGTATTCTTTTTACCTCTGGCAACCCTTCCCATGCAGTTTTCTATGAAACAGATATATAGTTCACATGTACAGTAGGCGTTTAGAGGTTTCATGGGAATCTCCAATAATGATGTCACACTACTGTGACAGGAGTTGGACAGAACTGTAACACTTCTTGAGGGATGATGCATGGTCCATGTTACTTTGTTGGATGTATTGCTGGGAATAGATCTAAATAGGATATGCTACTTTTGTGTGTGACAATTATACTGATTATTAAAGGAATATTCTGGGTTAAATACAACTTTTTAACACAAAAATAGATAGCACCAAAATGTTACACTTTTCAGGGGAATTAATCTACGAATGGCTTAGACTTACACGCTTACATTGATGAGCCAAAATATTATGATCACTCACAGGTGAAGCAAATAATGTTAATCATCTCCTAACAAGGCCACATTTCATGGTCTGTATAGATTAGATGGTAAGTACACAATCAGTTCTCGTAGTCAGCGTGTTGAATGCTGTAGAAATGGGCAGGAGTAAAGATCTGAGCGACTTTGACAAGGGCCAAATTGTTATGGCTAGATGACTGGGTCAGAGAATCTCTGAAATGACAAGGATTGTGGGGTGCTCCAGGGGTCAGCAGTGGTGAGTACCTACCAACAGTAGTCGGAGGAGGGACAAACCACAAACTGGTGAGAGGGTGTTGGGCACCCAAGACTCATCGATGCGCGAGGGCAATGAAGGCTATCCTGTCTGATCCGAACCGACAGAAGGTCGGTCACAAGTCACAGAAAATGTTAATGATGGTTACGGGAGGATTGTGTCATAACACACAGTGCCTTGCACCCTGCTGCGTATGGGGCTGCAAAGCTGCAGACCAGTCGGAGTGCCCATGATGTCCCCTGCCCAGCGTCGAAAGTGCCTACATTGAGCACGTGAGCGTCGGAAATAGACCTTGGAGCATTGCAAGAAGGTCGCCTGATCTGATGAGTCATGTTTTCTATTACATCACATGGACGGCCTTGTACTTGTGCACATTTACCTTGGGAAGTGATGGCACGAGGATGCACTTTGGGAAGATGACAAGCAGGTGGAGGGAGTGTGATGACCTGGGCAATGTTCTGCTGGTCCGGCCATTCATGTGGACGTCAATTTGACATGTGCCACCTACCTAAACATCGTTGCAGACCAGGTACACCCCTTCATGGCAATGGTATTCCCTGATGGTAGTGTCCACTTTCAGCAGGATAATGTTCCCTGCCACACTGCACACATTGTTCAGGAATGATTTGAAGAACATGATGAAGAGTTCAAGGTGTTGCCCTGGCCTCCAAATTCCTTGGATCTCAATCTGATTGAGCATCTGTGGGATATGCTGGACCAACAAGTCTGAACCATGGCAGCTCCACCTTGCAACTTGCAGGAGTTGAAGGATCTCCTGCTGTAGGATACCAAAGAACACCTTCATGGGTCTTGTAGAGTCCATGCCTCAGTGGGTCAGCGCTGTTTTGGAGGTAGGCGGAAGACCAACTGCATATTAGACAGGTGGTCATAATGTTTTTGCTCATTGGTGTATTTCAACATAGAAATGACCTTTCTTAAGCTCTCTGGTAAAATTTCCCAAAAGACTTCCAATGTAAGTGCATTACTGCACACAGACGTTTTCTTTGTTTTTACATAATAAGACAAAACAATTTGAGAATTGAGAACTGGTTTAAAGTTACTTTTACTTACAAGCCCTTTGAGTGGCATAATCACCACCCTTTAATTAAAAGCTTTGCACAGGAACACAATAGTTAATATATTCATCATCTCATAAAGCATGCAAAAATACTGCACTGCTGCGCTCTCTCATATGCAAATAGCTGCCAGTCTCTCATTAATCTCCAAAAAATCTTTCAGTTTGCTGACTCTGTTCTTTTTAATATGCATAGTTTATTTAAGGCCATAGTGCTGTATATAATACAGCACAGCACTAATTCATATATATATGAATTATCCTCTGAGAGCACACTTCAACAATTTTTTTGTTCATCATTTCTATTGGTTTTGCAATGTGTAGTAATTCTGGCAGTGTTATTTGCAGTGGGATATTTGGCTTTTGTGACATGAATTTCTTCCTGTTTTGTTTGTGTTGTCAGTTACTGGAAAGCCATTCTTTGTGGTGTCTTGTTTTGCCCATCGCTGGCTCTTTGGCTGGGAGGGTTGCTGGTTCTATGGCTGGGCCGGCTTTTTCTTTGGATGTGGCAGTCTCATTACTATGACAATCGTTAGCTTAGACCGCTACTTGAAAATCTGTCACTTAAGATATGGTAAGAGATCCTGTCGATACATCCATCCATATATGATTATTTCCAGGTTTAAATAGGATTTTGCATGTGTGACCCACTTGTATCTATCTAGCTTGACTAACATGAAGTTACTCTCCCATTAGGTACATGGTTCAAACGGCACCATGCTCTTCTCTGTGTGGTTTTCATTTGGTTCTATGCTGCTTTCTGGGCCACTATGCCACTGGTGGGCTGGGGCAGCTACGCACCTGAGCCGTTTGGCACCTCCTGCACACTGGACTGGTGGCTGGCCCAGGCCTCAGTGGCTGGCCAGAGCTTTGTTATGTCCATCCTCTTCTTCTGCCTTGTCCTCCCCACCGGTGTTATTGTCTTCTCCTATGTCATGATTATCTTTAAGGTGAAGTCCTCAGCCAAAGAAGTCTCTCATTTCGACACATGGAATAAGAACAGCCACAACCTAGAGATGAAGTTGACTAAGGTTGGCCTGTTAAAATATTCAGTCATTTCTTGTCATTTTTATTCATGACCATGGTCTGAATTACAATGTGGGATTTGGGGCAAACTAATTAAAAGGATAGTTCACCGTTAAGTGAACATTTTGTCATCATTTACTCTTGCATGTTTTTCCAATCTCTTATGTCTTTCTTTCTATAGTGGAACACAAAGGGAGATGTTAATTTTAATGTTAGGGACTGACAGCCTCAGTCATCTATTGTATGGGAAAAAGATGAGTGACAGAATTAGAATTAGTCTTTGACACAAAAGTTGATGTTTGACTGTGCTTGGGGTGCCAAAAAAAGATTGCAACATGAAATAATACTGAAATTTCTCTGAAACAGTTGCCCTTCTGAGAGTCATTGTATAATTCGAACAATGTTCATGAGAGCCATTTATTCATATTTTTGAAACCCGTATTATGTGGAGATGCCATGTAATGTTTTATGCTGTTGTGCTTGCGTCCTCCAGGTGGCGATGTTGATCTGTGCAGGGTTTTTAATAGCTTGGATCCCTTATGCTGTGGTCTCGGTGGTGTCTGCTTTTGGGGAGCCTGATTCAGTGCCTATTCCAGTCTCTGTTGTACCGACTTTGCTGGCCAAGTCCTCTGCCATGTACAATCCAATCATATATCAAGTAATTGATTGCAAGACGAACTGTGCAAACTCTTTCTGCTTTCAAGCTTGGATTAAAAGGAAACATTACAAAACATCACGGTAGGTGTACCTCTTTAAATTAAACTGGAATAGGGATAAACTAGCTTTAAATCAAACCTCCTTATGTTTGTTTATCTATGGTCATTAAGTTCCTCATATCATAATATTATTATGGATCAAGCTCATCAAATGCCACTTTCACAATGTCTGTCCTTATGAAATAGTTATAATATATGGAATGGTAAGCTGTCTGCATTTATATATTTATTAGAATCTTGCATCAAAGGTAGTTTACACTACGTCTTTGTTTTTTAAATGTTTATTGGTACATAAAACCAAGCATGACTTCATTAGGCTGAGCATAACAAACAACAGTTTATTGACTGAAGCCTATTGATTTCAGCTGTCTTATTTTCCCAGGTTCTTCTCCATCTCTGCCTCCCTGAAATAGAGACCAGCCAATGAAGTTCAAATTGAGATATGAACAAATGGCAAGAACACACAATGGACATGTAACTGAACACTGGGCACTTTCCTAATTATTGTGCAATTTAGACATAAACAATTCACCCTTGCCGAACTTTGCTGGTGTATTGTACTACTGTCCACATCACAAACGTTTTGAAAACATCTTTTAATTTCACCAGTTTGTGTATAGAAGAATTAAGTGGTAAAGATGATATGTATTTTTATATTTTTTATGTTAATGTTTTTTTTTATATTGCTGTACCTGTGACATACCTACAGACCCAAAACATGCACATCTGAATTGTCCCTAAAGCACTATGTATATGCACAGTACAACAGCGTTTGATAGCTAATGTGATGTCACATTTTAACAAATACTATTCTGTGTCAGGTATATTGTTTCTCATTTAGGTTTTGGACACTGAGTGAACATTAATGAAACTGGTTGCATACAATGATATCATGTTTATATATATATATATATATATATATATATATATATATATAAACAATAATTAAATAATGGTTAGATAAAAACAACATACAGTTGAAGTCAGAAGTTTTCATACAGCTAAATACATTTAAACTCCTGACATTCAATGGTAAAAAACATTCCCTGTCTTGGGTCAGTTAGAATCACTACTTTATTTTAAGATTTTGAAATGCCAATAATAGTAGAGAGAATTATTTATTTCAGCTATTATTTCTTTCATCACATTCCCAGTGGGTCAGAAGTTTACATACACTTTGTTAGCATTGCCTGTTTAACTTCAGTCAAACATTTTGAGTAGCCTTCCACAAGCTTACAATAAGTTGCTGGAATTTTGTCCCATTCCTCCAGACAGAACTGGTGTAAATGAGTCAAGTTTGTAGTCCTCCTTGCTCACACTTGCTTTTTTAGTTCTGCCCACACATTTTCTATCAGATTGAAAGGTATGCTTGGGGTCATTGTCTATTTGGAAGACCCATTTGTGACAGAGCTTTAACTTCCTGGCTGATGTCTTGAGATGTTCCTTCAGTATATCCACTTAATTTTGCTTCCTCATGATGCCATCTATTTTGTGAAGTGCACCAGTCCATCATGCAGCAAAGAACCCCACAACATGATTCTGCAACCCCCAAGCTTCACAGTTGGGATGGTGTTCTTCGGCTTGCAAGCCTCACCCTTTTTCCTCCAAACATTATGATGGTCATTATGGCCTAGCAGTTCAATTTTTTATTAATTAGTCCAGAGGACATTTCTCAAAAAAGTAAGATCTTTGTCCCCATGTGCACTTGCAAACTGTAGTCTGGCTTTTTATGGCAATTTTGTAGCAGTGACTTCTTCCTTGCTGAGCAGCCTTTCAGGTTATGTTTTACTTTGGATATACATACTTGTCTACTTGTTTCCTCCAGAAACTCCACAAGGTCCTTTTGTGTTGTTCTGGGATTCATTTGCACTTTTCGCACCAAATTACGTTCATCTTTAAGAGACCGAATGCATCTTCTTCCTGAGCGGTATGATGGCTGCATGGTACCATGGTGTTTATACTTGCATACCATTGTTTGTACAGATATACCTGGTACCTTCAGGCATTTCGAAATTGCTCCCAAGGCTGAACCAGACTTGTGGAGGTCGTGGCTGATTTCTTTAGATTTTCCGATGATGTCAAGCAAAGAGGCACTGAGTTTGAAGGTAGGCATTAAAATACATCCACATGTACACTTTCAATTCAGTACCCACCCTATCAGAAGCTAATTGTCTAAAGGCTTGACTTAAATTTCCAAGCTGCTTAAAGGCACAGTTAACTTAGTGTATGTAAACTTCTGACACACTGGAATTGTGATATAGTCAATTAAAAGTGAAACAATCTGTCAGTAAACACTTGTTGGAAAAATTACTCGTGTCATGCACAAAGTAGATATCCTAAACAACTTGCCAAGACTATAGTTTGCTCATTTAATCTGTGGAGTGGTTAAAACTTGTTTTAATGACTTAAACCTAAGTAAAATTCTGACTTCAACTATAAGTGGTAACTTAAGTGGTAACCTTGCTGCCCCCCCAATCTAATTGTATAGACACTGCTGCACTGATTAAGACTTTATATTGAATATAGTATAACACAGACAGAGCATGGTAGCTTTATATTATAGAAATGTTATATTTAAATGTCTCCCAAAGAGTCTGTGGTTTTGTGATTTTTATTTTTTATGTTTAATGCAGCATTTAAAATATTTAGCACTTTTTAAAACATTTAAAAAACTTAAACAAATCATATTATTTTTAAACCTTTTGTTTCATATATAATAGCCTTTTGCATGTTACCTATCCCCATAAAAGAAGGCAGTCCCTGTACTTTAAAAGGTTAAAGCAAAATTTGTAAAGTTGGTACAGATAAGTATTTCTCATTACAAGTTCTATTCGAAGGTCCAATTAGTTCTTAATTTAAAGTGAGACAGATGCCTAGAATGACCATTTATTTTGAAATAACTGAAGGACTAACTTCTCTGGGATTATATTGAACATACAGTGAGGAAAATAAGTATTTGAACACCCTGCTATTTTGCAAGTTCTCCCACTTAGAAATCACAGAGGGGTCTGAAATTGTCATCGTAGGTGCATGTCCACTGTGAGAGACATAATCTAAAAAAAAAAAATCCAGAAATCACAATGTATGATTTTTTAACTATTTATTTGTATGATACAGCTGCAAATAAGTATTTGAACACCTGAGAAAATCAATGTTAATATTTGGTACAGTAGCCTTTGTTTGCAATTACAGAGGTCAAACGTTTCCTGTAGTTTTTCACCAGGTTTGCTCACACTGCAGGAGGGATTTTGGCCCACTCCTCAACACAGATCTTCTCTAGATCAGTAAGGTTTCTGGGCTGTCGCTGAGAAACACAGAGTTTGAGCTCCCTCCAAAGATTCTCTATTGGGTTTAGGTCTGGAGACTGGCTAGGCCACGCCAGAACCTTGATATGCTGCTTACAGAGCCACTCCTTGGTTATCCTGGCTGTGTGCTTCGGGTCATTGTCATGTTGGAAGACCCAGCCTCGACCCATCTTCAATGCTCTAACTGAGGGAAGGAGGTTGTTCCCCAAAATCTCGCAATACATGGCCCCGGTCATCCTCTCCTTAATACAGTGCAGTCGCCCTGTCCCATGTGCAGAAAAACACCCCCAAAGCATGATGCTACCACCCCCATGCTTCACAGTAGGGATGGTGTTCTTGGGATGGTACTCATCATTCTTCTTCCTCCAAACACGGTTAGTGGAATTATGACCAAAAAGTTCTATTTTGGTCTCATCTGACCACATGACTTTCTCTCATGACTCCTCTGGACCATCCAAATGGTCATTGGCAAACTTAAGACGGGCCTTGACATGTGCTGGTTTAAGCAGGGGAACCTTCCGTGCCATGCATGATTTCAAAGCATGACGTCTTAGTGTATTACCAACAGTAACCTTGGAAACGGTGGTCCCAGCTCTTTTCAGGTCATTGACCAGCTCCTCCCGTGTAGTTCTGGGCTGATTTCTCACCTTTCTTAGGATCATTGAGATCCCACAAGGTGGGATCTTGCATGGAGCCCCAGTCCGAGGGAGATTGACAGTCATGTTTAGCTTCTTCCATTTTCTAATGATTGCTCCAACAGTGGACCTTTTTTCACCAAGCTGCTTGGCAATTTCCCCGTAGCACTTTCCAGCCTTGTGGAGGTGTACAATTTTGTCTCTAGTGTCTTTGAACAGCTCTTTGGTCTTGGCCATGTTAGTAGTTGGATTCTTACTGATTGTATGGGGTGGACAGGTGTCTTTATGCAGCTAACGACCTTAAACAGGTGCATCTAATTTAGGATAATAAATGGAGTGGAGGTGGACATTTTAAAGGCAGACTAACAGGTCTTTGAGGGTCAGAATTCTAGCTGATAGACAGGTGTTCAAATATTTATTTGCAGCTGTATCATACAAATAAATAGTTAAAAAAATCATATATTGTGATTTCTGGATTTTTTTTTATAGATTATGTCTCTCACAGTGTACATGCACCTACGATGACAATTTCAGATCCCTCCATGATTTCCAAGTGGGAGAACTTGCAAAATAGCAGGGTGTTCAAATACTTATTTTCCTCACTGTATACTGTATCAACTCTAAAGAAACACTAAAGGAAATTTTATAGAAACAATGTCTGCATAGCTGTTTTCCACACAATTAAAATTATTTATGTTAAAAAAAGAAGAAGCAGTCTTTAGACTTGTATGCTGTATTCCTATATTAGTGTTATATAAGTCTTCTCAACCCATTCGATAGTTTTGAGTATGAAATGGACCCAAATTTAATTTATTATTCACTGATAATCTTCCTCTCTACCGTTGCTCTTAAATATGCTCCCAAATGTTTTGTAACAGGTTGTGTGATATGCTAGAATCAATTGCATTACGTCTTGATGTCAAACATGGTGCGGTGTTGCTAAATATTTTTAGAGCAACTGAAGATTATCAGTGAATAATGACTTAAAATCATATCTGATCTTCACACAAAGCTATTGATAAACTTCAGAAGACTTTATCAGAAGAATATATTGCACAAGTTATATTGACCACTTTTATGATACATTGTTATTTGGAAAAGAGCTGCTCTAAGATCTCATTGTGTTTCACAGAAGAAAGAAAATTATATTGCGTTATATTGGAACAACACGGGTAAATGAAGTAAACAATGACAATTTTTTGGTGAAATACATCCACGGATGAAAACATATGTAAGCAAATGTTTTTTTAAAAATGGTCACAGAGAGCACTTAAAAGCAAACGAATCGGTTACTAACGTAACCTCGGTTCTCTCTAGATGAGGGAACGAGTATTGCGTAAGCTAGCTTACGCTACGGGAAAGATTCATCTTTTCTGAGATATTGAAGCCAAAAAATTATCCTTAATTTTGTATCCATTGTCAACGCAGTGCGGCAGCTGCAGACCTTGAGCGGGCTAGCTAGCGAGCTCATTGGTTGCTCTGCGGCAACTGCTGCAGCCTATAGACGAGCTTGGGCGAACTCGCATCCAATGAGAGGCGTCCGCGCGCTCACTGCATCAAAGCCCGCCAAAAAGGGCGTGACTAGAGTGCATATAAGCGTAGTTCGTAGGCTGGAACCCTGGTTTTCATTGAATGAAGCGAAAAATCGCTCGTGGCGCGAGCACGGCCGGTTACGCAATACTCGTTCCCTCATCTAGAGAGAACCGAGGTTACGTTTGTAACCGATTCGTTCTCTTACGAGAGGTTCTCTCGTATTGCGTAAGCTAGCTTACGCTACGGGAACCCTTTGTCAACGCCGTGTGCGCCAAGCATCCACTGCATGAGCCCCAGGGAATTAAGGGGGACCCAGGGGAGCCCTTGTGAGTGGGGAATTAATATTTGGCCGGCAAGAGTGCGGGCCAGTGTGTGTGTAGTACATAAGCACATAGACAGAGCGGCGGTGCCGGTCTGTGTGGACTGTGTCCCATTAATGCAGCTCACCAGGGGAGCTGTAGCGTATTAAACCGCTAGCAGTTTAGCCTGCAGGGCGGGTACTTCCAGATTGTAGAATCTGACAAAGGTGGAGGGGGAAGCCCAGCCCGCTGCCACACATATGTCGTGAATGGAAATCCCGCTGGACCATGCCCACGAGGAGGCCATGCCTCTAGTGGAGTGAGCCTTAATGCCTAGCGGGCATGATAGTTCTTTTGACGCGTACGCGGCAGCAATAGCGTCCACTATCCATCTGGACAGTGTCTGTTTCGAGGCGGCGAGACCTTTGGTGCGCCCTCCGAACGAAACGAAAAGCTGCTCGGAGCTTCTGAAAGATGCGGAGCGCGCAGTATACAATCTCAGTTCTCTGACTGGGCAAAGGAGATTGACGTCGCATTCGCTATCAGATGCTGGTAGCGCCGACAAGGAAATGATCTGTGCTCTGAAAGGAGTACCGACCACCTTAGGGCCGTAGCCGTGTCTAGGCTTTAAAATGATCTTGGAGTCACTTGGTCCAAACTCAAGACATGCAGCGCTGACAGATAGCGCGTGAAGGTCTCCCACCCGTTTAACTGATGAAAGGGCAGTTAGAAAAACGGTTTTAAGTGAGAGGTGTTTCACATCCACGGATTGAAGCGGTTCGAAAGGGGGGCTTTCATAGCTTCGAGAACTATAGAAAGGTCCCAGATAGGAACCGATGGGGGGCGCGGAGGGTTCATCCTTCTAGCTCCCCTGAGGAAGCGGATGACCAGCTCGTTTTTACCCAGTGACTGGCCGTGCAGGGGTTCAGCGAACGGCGCGACGGCCACCACGTACACTTTGAGCGTGGATGGGGATCTGCCCTTATCCAGCAGCTCTTGTAAAAACATGAGCAGCGGCGACACCCCACATGTCCGTGGGTCCAGGTCTCTGTCGGTGCACCATTTTGAAAACACAGACCATTTGGACGCATAGAGTCTTCTCGTGGAGGGGGCTCTAGCGTGTATGATGGTGTTTATTACTCCTTCTTGCAAAGCGACGGGTAGTCGTTGATCACCCACGCGTGTAGCGCCCAGCGCTCTGGGTGGGGATGCCAGATCGTTCCGTGAGCTTGCGAGAGGAGATCTGCTCTCACTGGGATGGGCCACGGCGCTGTCAGTGACAGCTGCGTAAGCTCCGGGAACCATGTTTGATTCTCCCAGCGCGGGGCTATGAGGAGCACCGAGTGGCGCTGCTTCCTGATCCTCTGCATTACCTGTGGCAATAGCGAGACGGGAGGGAAGGCGTAAAGCGGGCGGTTGGGCCAGTCCTGGGCCAGCGCGTCCTCGCTTTTCGAGAAAAATATTGGGCAGTGAGAGTTCTCTTCTGACGCAAAGAGGTCTATCTCTGCTCTGCCGAATATGCGCCATAATGTCTGGACTGTTTGAGTGTGCAGTGTGCGAATCTCAAGAATGGCCTGTGACGGGGATTTATCTGAATCTGAAAGTATGCATCTTTCAGATCGAGAGAAATAAACCAGTCCCCCTGGCGCACATGCGCGAGGAGTTTGCTGGTTGTAAGCATTTTGAACTGTCTTTTTGCAAGCGCTTTGTTCAAAACCCTGAGATCTAATATTGGTCTGAGGCCGCCGTCTTTCTTGGGGACAAGAAAATAACGGCTGTAAAACCCCAACTTGCTCAGGGGAGGCGGCACTCTCTCTATGGCCCTTTTGCACAGAAGGTTTGCTATTTCTGAACGAAGCATGCACGCTGCTTCCGTGTTCACAGTAGTTTCGAGCCGCGCTCTGAAGCGAGGAGGACGGCGATCGAACTGTAGCAAATAGCCCTGTTTTATTGTGCTTAACACCCATTCGGATATCCCTGGAATATCTTCCCACGCTTTGAAGCATAATGTTAGAGGGTGAATGGCCAAATCGCTCTGATTGCCGCACACAGCCGCTGAACAGAATGTGTGAGCCGCTTACTGTGCTTATGCTGGACTGCTCGCAGGCAGCATGGACAGGCTGTTCTGTGAGTGACTTCCGATTGAGGTGAATGGGGAAAGAGTCACGCCTGTTAAGTGATGCGCAAGCATAGTCACGGGCACGGGACTTACATACAGAGAAGTGTTTGCTGGCCGTGGTGACAGAGCCGGCAGAGAATGGGCGCCACGACGTATTCGTGAGCGCATTTATTGACTCTAACACTCGAGTGGTTCGTGAACCGCTTTTGAGTGTTCTCTGATGGGGACACGGAACGTGTAATGCTTGTGTGTAGAGGTGAACACTGGATTGTGGGCACATTTTCTACACATAAGGCTGGTCGTGTGACAGAGTGGCCAGAGAATGGGCGCGCGACGGATTCGTGGGTGCGTTTATTAACCCTAACACTCGAGCGGTTCAGTAACCGCTTTATGTGAGTGTGCCGTGATAGGGCCACGGATGTGTAATGCTTGTGTGTAGGGGTGAACACTGGATTGTGGGCACATTTTCTACACATAAGACATGTTTGCTCTCTGGTATGGACACGGGCTGTGTAATGCTTGTGTGTAGAGGTGAACACTGGATTGTGGGCACATTTTCTACACATATGGCATGCTTGCTCTTTACCAGATTTATTTGGGTCGCCGTGAAAACGGCGTTTGAGTGCAGGCAAGCGGGCGTTAACACTGGCTTGTTGGCTGCTGAATCTACCACTGTAGTAGCCTGAAGGAAGGGGACTGACAGGGGGCGAAGCTTTGACGGTGGTCCGGCCGCAGCAGGACTGATCCGTCGTTTTGTCAACAAAGCTAGGAGGACTTCGGTTGTTCAGGTTTCAGCGCAATTCTAGTCCGAGGCCCGTGGGGAGGGGCAGTGGTCTGCGGCGGCTGTCTGAGCGCGATCGAGGGCGGCCGCCCTGTCGATGCTGAGAAGTCTGGCTTTGTTGAGCTGGGCGCTGTGAAGAGGCTCGTGCAGGAGGCTCACGTGGGCGGCCTGCAGAGGAGCTAGCACGACGAGGCAGAAAGAGATTCATGGCTTGTGTGGCTTTTTGGACCTCTGAAAACCGGTCAATGATACCACTCACCGCGGAGCCGAAGAGACCGGATGGAGAGAGCGGTGCGCTGAGGAACGTAGAGCCTCTGCTTCTCCCATGTCGGCTAGCGCTAGCCACAGATGTCTCTCGGTCACAGCCAGCCGCCATGCACTTCCCTATAGCTTGGGCTGCAGCTTTGGTAGCTGGAGGGCGAGGTCCGTAGCACTCGTGATGTCTGCAACCGCCTCTGGATGCCTGCTTTCTCATCCCACTCCCGCAGAAGGTCCGCTTGGAGGATCTGTAGGACGGCCATAGAGTGCAGAGCAGATGCAGCTTGGCCGGGCGGCGGAATAGGTGCGCCAACACAGGCGGAAGTTGTTCTGCATGCCTTAGACGGGAGCACTGGTTTATACCGCCATCTCGCGGAGGGCGGGCAAAGGTGTGCTGCTACCGCATCCTCGACCGGAGGGATGGAAGCGTAGCTCTTCTCAGTGGCGCCGCCCACCGAAGCAAGAGAGGTGGAGACGTGGATCGGACCCTGGCCGAGAAAGGCGCTTCCGTGATTTGGAAAGCTCGGCGTGGAGTTCCGCAGGAAGGGAGCGGCCCAGGTAGCGGTGCTGCGCGGCGGCGCTCTGTAGAAAGCAGCCGCCAAGTCTGTTGGGTGCCTGCTCAAGGGCGGTGACCACTCGAGCCCGAGGCAGTCGACGGCCTGTGTGAGGAGGCGTGTTAGTTCCCCTTCGACCCGGCGCTGGTCCTGCTGGATTCCTGGGCCGAGGAGGAGGCGCGTGAGCCTGACCACTCGCTGTCCGAAGCCATGATGGAACAGCCCTTATCCTCCGCTCTTCGTCCGAGATGGCAGCAGAGCAGCCGCCGGCGGCAACTGCGCGGCCCGGTGGGCGGGAGGGTGAAGGCGGGAGGGTGAAGGCGATGCTCGAGGGATGGGCTCCGGCGAGGCAATCGCTTCTACCACTGTTTCCGCAGCCTTTGAGAGTGGCGCTTTTTCTGCGCGGCTGAACGGAAGGCGCGCGGCGGCTTTGGTCTTGAGCGCTCGAAGTCGAGCCCGCAGGGTCGACATCGGCAGCTCCTCGCAGAGATCGCGATCCGCCGGGCGAGGGCGAGCTCTGCATGCCCCAGTCCCAGGCAGAGAGCGCAGATGATGTGGCGGTCTCCGGTGCTGAGAGGAGCGCGGCATGAGGCGCAAGTGGAGCGAGGCATATTAAAAAAGACGCTTGTACTCTTTTGTGAAGTTCTTTAAGAACTAGCTTGCTTTTAAAACGGATACGTCGCCGGATGGCGTAGCTCGCAGGACGGCTGAAGGTGGCGAAGACGGCCGGCTTCTTCGAGCGCTGTCCACGCTTGCTTGATGCCCCGAAAAACGGCGACGCGGCTTCCGGTTCAGTGATGCGAAGAGCTTCGCTGAAGAGATGAAAATCAGGGTTCCAGCCTACGAACTACGCTTATATGCACTCTAGTCACGCCCTTTTTGGCGGGCTTTGATGCAGTGAGCGCGCGGACGCCTCTCATTGGATGCGAGTTCGCACAAACTCGTCTATAGGCTGCAGCAGTTGCCGCAGAGCAACCAATGTGCTTGCTAGCTAGCCCGCTCAAGGTCTGCAGCTGCCGCACTGCGTTGACAATGGATACAAAATTAAGGATAATTTTTTGGCTTCAATATCTCAGAAAAGATGAATCTTTCCCGTAGCGTAAGCTAGCTTATGCAATACGAGAGAACCTCTCGTAAGAGAACAGCTAGTATATATTTTACATATACTGTTTTATGGTTTCACTATTGCAATAAATGCTTTAACCATAACTTAAAGCAACATAACTTATCTTTTATGGTGTATTCAGCTTCAGATTTTCATTACATTAATCTGCATTTTTTTCTTTGTAAAAAGAACCTTGATTCAATGAAATTAAATCTAAAGAAATTAACAAAATAACCATTAATGATCTTACAATATGCACTGCATGTAGACTGAAATAATCAAATCCATAATGGCAGATTATAGCAAGAAAAAATGTCATTATTGTTGTAGTCAAAACTAATGCATTATTTAGAATCGTCATGCTCTTCTTAACATCAATATTAACCTCAATAGTTTTATTTTATGGTAATTATGTGTGAAGCACATTGAAATTGCTGATACTACTTGTCCATATTAAGAATCAGGTCTGGTTTTCTATCATATCTGCATATTTATGACATTTTCCATTAGCATGATGGTAAACAAGGTTTTGCTTAGTTTTTCAAATAATAGGTTGAAACGTTTTGATTTCACATTTTTAACCTCTATGTCCCATAGAGTATTCAATGTTACCAAATAAAATTAGTTTCATGCTAAAAGAAACATGTTTTACATGTTAAATGTAAAGCTACACCTGGGACAAACAACTAAACGTCAAGCATGAAATGTTTTTGAAACAAATCTCAAACTCAAATGTATCTAGATCGATCTGGCAAAAATGTTCTGGCTATTTTTTGGGTTGTGTCTATACAAGCAAAAACAAAAGCGCAGGTAATCACAGGTGAGATGTAGAAAAAACCAGACCTGGAGACATTACACACCCTTACAAAAATCGAGAGTTCATGGCAAATTGGCTGCAAACTTGTCGCAAACTTTTGTCGAAACTAATTTTCACATGCAAATGAGATTTGCGCCAAACTTGTGGCAAATTGTACATTGTTGCCAAATGTTTGCCGAAGGTTAACCACTACCGGCGAAGAGCTGCAAACTTCTGCCAAACATTTGTGGTGAATCAAAAGCTCATTTGCATGTGAAAATAATTTCTGAAAATACAGTATGTGGCAAGTTTGGGGCTAGTTCCAATTTTTTGTAAGGGCAGTAGTACTGAGCCTCACTCATAGCTACTAATCGAAAGCAAAATTCTTGAGTGCTGAGGTACATTGAACAAACAAGTTGTTCACTAAGAACAGTGAACGAGGAGGAAGAGTGCCTTCAATTTTACCAGAACACTGTTCTATAGAAGGAGAACTTGAGTTGACAACCTTCTGGCAGTCAGCAGTAATTTTCTTGACACAGAGAGGCTTGAGCAAAAAGCCTGAACCCTTTGCGATCAATAGAAGAGCTGACAATATCCACCACTTGAGATAAAACAGACAATTTGTTTTTCAAAATTAACTTATTGGCGGGCTAGCTAACTGACTGGCAGTTGCCGTTAGAGCAGTACGTGGAGCTATAAAATACCTGGAGAGAGCTATCTGTTAGCATCCCCATTCATCTCTATGACTGTGCTCAGCTTGTGCACGGTTCCCAGAAATGGAGGCCGCCATCTTTGCTCATGGGCACTCAGTTGCAGGAAAGGGTGTCACGTGACTGATCACTCATCAATGGGAATAGATAGGGAAAATATAAATACATTTCATGCTTTTAAGAGCCCTTCAAAAACAATCTGTCTCCGAATGACGATGTGCTATAATGTAATTAAATAATTTAAATCGAAATGGTTCTTGGAAATTTTTTATTTGTCATAAAACATGGCTACTTTTGAATGGCTGTCTATGGAGAAACATGCTTTTTGCCATCAGGTGGTGTAGTTCCAGCATCTACCAATAGGTCCTAACTGGGACTGGCTAACCAGCCAATTCCTGACCCCCTGGAGCATTACAGCGGCAGTATCAAGCACACCCATGGGCGGGGCTATGGGTGGGATTCAGGGCCTTAAGACCTGAAAGTTTTTATCTTGTTATGTTGTCAAAAGTACCAATGATTCGGTGTCAAATTGATACCAAATATGAATGTTTTATTAATAAGTAATATACAGTAGCCTACAGTATATGTAGTATACGTTAATGATACAGACCTTTCTTCAGTACTGTTAAAACCAAAAACAGACTAAAATCAGTACCTACTCGCTGTCTTGTTGGCGGTTGGTTTCCAGCACTCATGTAAATGCAAGAAGAGCGCTCAATACTCAGGATTGCAGCTGTGTGTGAAATGTCAAAATGGCAGTCTGGGAAAGAAATTGGAAACTGTGTTGAGTTGAGTTGGTCCATCCAGATGCAGTAAGAACCAAATATTTTGATATCTAACCCTGAAAACAAAGAGTAATACAGATGTGCTAGACAAATTTGCAAATTTAAAACACAAGCCAAAACATTAGCAAAACTCGATGCCTTGAACCTTGCAAATGTTGTCAAATCTATCAACAATTTTGTTTTATCATAAGCTAATATTTTAGCTTATTTATCAAATCAAATACAAATTTAAACTCACTAATTTGGACATTTTCACCTAGGGGTGCACTCACTTTTGTTGCCAGCGATTTAGACATTAATGGCTGTGTGTTGAGTTATTTTGAGGGGACAGCAAATTTACACTGTTATACAAGCTGTACCTTCACTACTTTACATTTGTAGCAAAGTGTAATTTTTTCAGTGTTGTCACATGAAATATATAATATAATCAGATATTTACAAAAATGTGAGAGGTGTACTCAGTTTTGTGAGATACTGTGTGTGTGTGTGTGTATGTGTATATATATATATATATATATATATATATATATATATATATATATATATATATATGCATTAAGGTTGTATAGTGTTGTATTGACACTCAGGCTGTTGTGAAGCTCACCTCTGATGATGTGTCTGGCAGTTCACACTACCCTTTGCAGGGCTTTGCGGTTGAGGGCAGAGCTGTTGCTGTACCAGGCAGTGATGCAGCCAGTCAGGATGCTCTCTACAGTGCTGGTGTAGAACCGTGTGTGGATTCGGTGGTTCATTCAAAATTTCTCAGTCATCTCAGGAAGAAGAGGCACTGATGAGCTTTCTTCACAACGGCCTCTGTGTGGACGGACCATGTGGGTTCCTCATTGATGTGGACACCGAGGAACTTGAAGCTGCTGACCCTCTCCAACTATTAGGCTATTAAACTGTCAATTGGAAAGCTGAATTTGACAAAAATATTGTTTTTAAATCAAGTTTTGAAGTACATAATGTTAAAAGTGCTCAACTTCTGATTTCTGAGAATATCTGAGGCTGAGAAAAAGGAAATGGGACATTTTATGTTAAGTTTTTATATTTAAAGATTTACAAAAGTATATAAATGACACCCCACCGATGAAACGTGAACTTTTATTATAAATTGTATTATATTTCGATATTTCATCAAAGGATGGCCCCATACATATTCACAGATGTCTGGGCTGAGCCCTGAATATCCATTGACCCTGAGTACACCTTAATGATGTCAAAGATCGATAACATAAATAGTTTATAAAAATATATATATATAAAACATTTTTTGGATATTGATTATTTCAATGGTGGGTAACTACACATTTGACCATTTGTTGACCAATTGTTAATCCAAAAATACCAATTCCACCATTGTATACTCACCCTTATGTTGTTCCAAATGTATATGATTTTCTTCATTGAAACACAAAGAGTGAATATGTGAGTCTTGTACCTTCGACTTTTTGCCCTAATGTTTTTTTTTTTTTTTTTTTTTTTATACTTTTTTGCTTCAGCACACATAGCCTTACGCTGACACCTCGGGGCATGGATGCAGCATCTTTCAAAGCCAATAGTTTTCAGTTACAGATGCCATTGCAGAAATGTAGTATTCACAGTCAGTCATGGTTATTTAATCAATGAGTGAAAGTGTCAAATAACAGTGCGGTTACTGAGATTTTGCAAATAGTATTTGGCTAGTCATGTGATCCTAACATGACAGCCCCCATGAGAGGACCCTCTCCATGTAGAATAAAATAACTATTATAAGGTTACTGATAAGACTGGAGTCTTCATATCTGGGGAGTTCTCATGATTTTAATAATATAAGTGCACCTTTAAACATGGGCATGGGGAGATTCCCTGTGGAATTTGAAAAACATTCCCTGTTATATGACAAAGCCCTCAAGTTTCGAAAGAGGATGTTTTTGCATCCATCAGCATTATTTTTCTTTGTGAACATGCGCTAGACGGACGTCTTCGACCATTGTGCAGGAGCACTGTTTTTTTTAGATGCCGTGCCAAGTTTAAAAGAAAATAAATGTCTAATAAAAAAGCCTCTAGCTTTCTGTAGTGCAAGGAAGTTTTTGGTGTGAATGGCCCCTTACAGTGCATTCAAGGTAATAAAAAAAAAAAAGAAATATCTGTTTTTTGTTGTTTAAGAAAATCAACCAAAAAGGATCAAGTGATATTACTCTATATTAATATAAATCTTATTAGAGATCATGCCTAACTAATCAAATCTTAAAGCTAACTGCTGCATTAGGGATGACACTAACACTGATTCAACACTGATGATAAACACTAAGATTCTCATTCATCATTCTGATGTCATCAGAGTAGAAAGATGCTAATATTGTGCTAGAGAAAAGACATCTGAGATGCCGGTCCACCCACGGGAAAACATGTACAGAGGGTTCCCAGTCATAATGCCATGAAGTTTCATAGACAAAGGTTTTAATGAAAAATCTATTTTCCATGTTTCTGTATAAAAATGCACATCAGCATAATATTTAAAACTTCAACATAGCAGGCAGTAAAAACGTATTTACAATGAAAATATTCAGAGCATTCAAATGCAAACCTCTTATAAATCAGACTTAAAGACATTCCTTTAAATGGTTTACTAATGATTTCTATTTTTGGCTGATCAGTTTAGTTCATGTTTCTCACTACCTTGCAGGGAAGCACTGAAATCTAAAATGTTCATACTTGATGGCCATTAAACTGTAATGAAACATTGTTCTGGAAATCTGCTGCATGTTAAAAATGTAACATCATATTAATGGAAACATTATTATGTCATTTAATGCTGTGTTGTGTGCTCTGTAAAATGGTATCAAAATAGGAGTTCTAAAAACTTTATATTTTTGTCTGACATATCCACTTCACAGTGAATGCAAAACGTTCAATACAAGTGTACCACTGCACAAACAGATTCATATCATCATGTAACAACAAATTTGCTGTTCAGTAACACTGTTTATTCACTCATCTTTTTCTTTCTTTCTTTGATTCTTTCTCTCTTGCATGAAAAACTTGCAGGAGGGCCTGTTTGCAGGGTTATCGACTCTGAACAAAGTACAGACGTAATCAGGTAATAATACAGAATCACTGCAGATAGTTTATGTAACCTGTTTGCAACAGTTCATTGAATTAAGCACTGGAGCTGCTGAGTGCAAAGCAGTGAGAAATAAGAAAAGAGGCAATGGGGTACATGAACACACATTCAGATTCACACAAGCAAACACAGACTAAGAATTACGTAACAAGGTTGATTAGCCCACAAAACCAGGACATTGTCTAGCTCTAAGCTATTGTAAGCATCACAGTTTCACTTACATTTTTCTGATGTGTTTTGTTATTAATAAATGGTTTACCCCTATCATTTGGTTCAAAATCAAACGTGCCCATTTACATTTTACACCAATAGCTTCACTCCCTTTCTAACGCAAGCATGTCCAAAAAATTAACTTCATAAGAGTATGAGCATCACAGTGTTATGCATAAGCATAGGAACTTAATAAATAAAACACATATGAAAGCATCTTTGCATACATACTACTATCTTAACCATAATTTCCCATGGCGGCAAATGATATAAAGCAGTTGTATTCAGTGCCGTTTTGAAATATTTCACGCTACACTGCAGTATCTTTTCATTGATTTGACCCTAAGGAATTGTGAAACGCAATATAGAGTTCACTATTAATAACATTTAAGCAATATATCCTTACCATTACACACTCCTAAAATGCTGCACATATTTTGGACATAATTTGAACAAATGCATTAAATCTGTGCTAATTATGTCAACAGAGCTGGCCTAAAGATTCACTTTTTGTTTTTGAGGAATACAACATGTGAATTTACTTGTTTCTGTTTTAAATTTCTTTACACAAAGATGCTGAATAGACACTAGTAGAATAAGTTTCCTAGATTGTCATCTAAAAGATTACCTGTCTAAAATTATTTAATATTAGGTAGTTTCATATTGTATTATTGTTATTTTCTGTGAGCTTGTACTGTGAGTATTAATTGCATGAGATGAATCACTGAACATTAACATGAACACATTTTCTGTTCTGTAAGCTGCTTAAAAAATTCACCTTCAAAAAAGTTGTCATAAGTGGACACAATAAAATATATTTAGTACTTTGGAACTCATTTATATTTTATGATCCTGTGGGTCTCTGATTGTAACATTTTAAAAGCTTTGATGCAACACTATCCGTGACAATCTGTATTTTGCCTTATCATCTATGTTTTAACACAACGGATGAGCACTTACATACCATTTACCAAGATAATTACCATTAGCCTAAAATGGAAAACAAATGAATGCCACCAAAATCACCAAACTTTGAACATTATCTATAAACGTCACTTACTTAAAACTCTGTCTGCATTGTCAAGTATCATTGTCTAAATACCAAAATACTGAAAATAAGCCACTACTAATTAGCCACAACTTTCGGTTTTCCAGCTTTTTGCCAGTTCTTTCATCCCTTGCTTCCCATTTATTGTTATTATGCTGGATGACACATTGATTGACGACTACGAGTTCACAAGACACACACAATGCACAGCTGTCTAATCATTGTTGGCTTGTACACCAAAATACTTCATTGTTTTTGGACTCGTTATGTGAATTGAGCTTACCAATTATGTAACCTCTGATATATGCATGCTCTTAAAGGTACAGTTCATACAAAAATGAAAATTCTCTCTTCTGTTGAACTCAAACTTAGATTTTTAGAAGAATATCTCAGCTCTATAGGAATATACAAGACAAGTCTGGATGGTGGTCTGAAGTTTAAAGGCCCAAAAATAAGCACATAAAGGTAGCTCAAAAGTAATCTATGACTCCTGTAGTTAAATACATGTCTTCAGAAGCCATATGATAGGTGTGGGTGAGAAACAGATCAAAATTTAAGTCATTTTATTCTATAATTCCCCACTTTCAATTTCATCTCCTTTTGCTTTTGTCGATTGACATTCTTCAAGCATATCGCCACCAACTAGGCAGGGGGAGAATTTATAGTAAAAAATTACATAAATATTGATCTGTTTCTCACCCACACCTATCATATATCTTCTGAAGATATAGATTTAACCACTGGAGTCATATAGAGTACTTTTATGCTGCCTTTTTGAGCTTTTTGGCCACAATTCGCATTGTGAGGACCTACAGAGCTTTGGTTTTGGTTCAGCAACAGAAAAAAAGTCATACACATCTGGGATGGCATGAGGGTGAGTAAATATTCTAGAATTCACAAGGGTGAGTACATCTTGTACTAGATGTACTAGAAGAGTTACTAGTCAGTTCTTAACTTAAGACTTAAAACAGGACGTTTCTATAATATGGCCCCAGGTGTCAAAGTCAACAGATTTATACTTGCTTGGTAGTTTTAGGTTTTTTGTATAACTTTAACTTAACAAGAACCTGGTTTGAAAAGCAGAGATGCATAAATCCTAGATATCATTTTCATTGTCATGGCTAAAAAGTCCTAGCGGAAAAGACTTGCAAAAACACTTACATTTGAGGTATGCCTAAGGGGGAAAATATTTACATTATTGCTCTGTATGGGTGACCTGATTATGTAAAAGACTACTTCATATCAACCTTAAATTCAGAATATCCTCCAACAGAGGTTTTGTTTAACACATTTCCATCTGTTTATAGCAGTGACATTGTCCTTGGCAATGCATTTGGTTAAAAATACAGTTTTTACGTTTACGTGACAAAATGTTCAAATCAAATGTACCAATTATATTGATAAATTCACTGTTTTCTGCATTAATACTCAATTTACTGTAGTGCTTAGCGAAAAAATGGCAGTTATTAAAAATACTCATAAATATGTTTTATGGTCTATAATTTGCCCAACATTCAGATGTTTACATCTCAGTGGTGTGTTTCTCATACAACGACGTGGTAACAATGTCGTTCGAGCCACGTTGGTTCAACAACATTAATGACATTACGCAGGGGGTGGAGTAATAATTTTTGTGGAGATGGATGTCAAATTATAGCAAGTTTACATGGACACCACAAAAGCCGTTTATAGCAAGAAAGCTGCTTAAGACAGTACAGCGGTGTCTGTGTTTGTATACACTGTGTAATCTGTGTTCTCTTTACCCCCTTATACTATACATGTGGCTTGGTACGTTTCCCAGTTGTTTGCAGAAGGTAACATCCTAAGTCTTGCAAAAGTCTCGTTTGCTGTTACTAAGGTTAGTGTGACGAGGAGGAGGGCGTGGCCGGGCCGTGCACCATGCCGGTGCAGAATCAGCTGATCAGTAGGATAGTGAGATAAAGGGGCGCCGGAGGTGCCAGTTAGAGAGAGCGAGAGAGAGAGAGACGGAAGTGGCCACGTTGCATGTGAGTCCTTATGTTTAGGTTTGTTTTATGTATTAGTCAGACCGGTGGCAACCCGGCCTGATTCAGGCGGGATAGGAGTGTGATGAGGAGGAGGATGTGGCTGGGTCGTCTGATCAGCGGGAGAGCAAGATAAAGGGGAGCCGGAGGTGCCAGTTCGGTTTAGTGTTATATGTAGTGGTAGATGTAGAGTTTCTGTAGGACTCGAAATAAACACAATAAACACAGTGCGAGAATGTGGCATAGAGCTCTTGCAAGACTTTAGGCAACTGGGAGGTTAATGATGAGGTCAAATGATGTCGACACCATAAACAAACAAGAACCTATACACTCACCTAAAGGATTATTAGGAACACCTGTTCAATTTCTCATTAATGCAATTATCTAATCAACCAATCACATGGCAGTTGCTTCAATGCATTTAGGTGTGTGGTCCTGGTCAAGACAATCTCCTGAACTCCAAACTGAATGTCAGAATGGGAAAGAAAGGTGATTTAAGCAATTTTGAGCGTGGCATGGTTGTTGGTGCCAGACGGGCCGGTCTGAGTATTTCACAATCTGCTCAGTTACTGGGATTTTCATGCACAACCATTTCTAGGGTTTACAAAGAATGGTGTGAAAAGGGAAAAACATCCAGTATGCGGCAGTCCTGTGGGCAAAAATGCCTTGTTGATGCTAGAGGTCAGAGGAGAATGGGCCGACTGATTCAAGCTGATAGAAGAGCAACTTTGCCTGAAATAACCACTCGTTACAACCGAGGTATGCAGCAAAGCATTTGTGAAGCCACAACACGCACAACCTTGAGGCGGATGGGCTACAACAGCAGAAGACCCCACCAGGTACCACTCATCTCCACTACAAATAGGAAAAAGAGGCTACAATTTGCAAGAGCTCACCAAAATTGGACAGATGTAGACTGGAAAAATGTTGCCTGGTCTGATGAGTCTCGATTTCTGTTGAGACATTCAGATGGTAGAGTCAGAATTTGGCGTAAACAGAATGAGAACATGGATCCATCATGCCTTGTTACCACTGTACAGGCTGGTGGTGGTGGTGTAATGGTGTGGGGGATGTTTTCCTGGCACACTTTAGGCCCCTTAGTGCCGATTGGGCATCGTTTAAATGCCACGGCCTACCTGAGCATTGTTTCTGACCATGTCCATCCCTTTATGGCCACCATGTACCCATCCTCTGATGGCTACTTCCAGCAGGATAATGCACCATGTCACAAAGCTCGAATCATTTCAAATTGGTTTCTTGAACAGGACAATGAGTTCAATGTACTAAAATGGCCCCCACATTCACCAGATCTCAACCCAATAGAGCATCTTTGGGATGTGGTGGAACGGGAGCTTCGTGCCCTGGATGTGCATCCCACAAATCTCCATCAACTGCAAGATGCTATCCTATCAATATGGGCCAACATTTCTAAAGAATGCTTTCAGCACCTTGTTGAATCAATGCCACATAGAATTAAGGCAGTTCTGAAGGCGAAAGGGGGTCAAACACAGTATTAGTATGGTGTTCCTAATAATACTTTAGGTGAGTGTACTTCTAACCACAGGTGGAGAGGTGCAGTTCCAACCACACAACAATAAGATGCTGTTTGTGAATGTTTGTAAGAACTATGGTTTTGGGAAACACCAAATCGTTGAAATACAGTATGTTGGTAACAATGGAACTTGCAACTATAGTTTGCTAATGATAAAGCTTTTGGGAAACACACCTCTGGACATTTATTCTTTGATTTGCTATATAGTGCGAGTATCACTTTCATGATTTCGTGTCAAAGTATAATGTTATTAATGCTTATTTGTTTTTACAAAATGCTTTCTACCCCTTTGACTTCATACATTATATCTCCTGAGTAAATAATTACAAGTTGATCTGAAAGTTTTTAAGTTTCAAATTAGATTTTAAATACAATATAAGAAAACTTGATAATCAGATTGGCGTATTTTCATGCTATTCTTAATTCAGGGCCCACAGAGCAGTGTAAGGTCACATTTACACTAATCTGTTTTCGTTTGAAAACTCAGTTTTCAGTTTCCTAACATCATTGCTTTCCAAAGTATGCGGTAATGGAGAGTGTGGAGGTGACTTTATGCTGACTTTGATTTGTGGGCCACTTTTAAGGCAAACAAAGCAGATAATAGGAATGTCGACAGAGTGATTTATGGCCTGATCAAAAAACATGCATCACAACAAAAAAAGAGCAGTATGCCGATTTTTATCTATACAGCTTTAACTTTAAAGACATGACCAACAGTTTAGCAGACGTAATATACACAAACTGTTATGTTACATAATTCTAACTTAATTAAAGTGTCCTGAATTGTCAACATAGTTATTTGGCATTTTAACAGCTTTATCAGTTCAGCAGATTTCTTACATATGTTCTATACCTATGACTATATTGCATTATAATTAAGATTTCTAATTAAGATTAAATTTGTGGCATGTACAAAGATATGGATTTGAAATGTGCGAAAGCTGCACAGTAGGGAGATATGTCTCCTGCTAAATTACATTGTAATGGTTTTCAAATAGGCTACAAGATACATTTTAAAAAGCTGGGAAACATTTAACATACTGCTGTAGTGAGAAACAAATACTGGAACTCATTTCCCAAAAGCATCATAAGCCTAAGTAGATCGTACATCTTTCGAATCATCTTAGTTCTCTATCTGTCACTCACTCAAAGTTGTGTCAATGTAGTGATATTAGGGGTCGGACTTGGGAGCTCCAATCACCTCTGATATTTGAGAAAAGGCCAATAGAATTGGCGAGTGAAATTTGCATGCCACTCCCCCGGACATACGGGTATAAATGGAGACGGCTTGCATACACTCATTCAGATTTGTTGTTCGGAGCCGATCAGTGTAGAGCATTCTACTGGCTTACCATTCACCTCATAGTATTTAAAGCTGTTGGATATATGGTGCATTCACAGTGGGTTCTCTCTCCTTGCACAGATAAGTGCAGAGAACGCCTTTGGGCGCTTCAGCAGCCACACTAAAAGAGTAGTTTTCTCTAAAAGAGTGAAGCACTGATGGAGAGCGTCTTTTTAAAGATGCCTTTCCGTCTATGTGCAGTTCCCCGTTACGGTCGGTATCTCTCTTCCTCTGATGGCCATGATCGCAGTCTCATGTGTTTGGGTCGTAGTCACGCAGAGGCAGCGCTCATGGATGGTTCATGTTCCCATGGCAACGTTGCGATCATGGCTTTCTTCCTTTAATAGAGGGAAAGCCACTCCAGCTGCTCACCATCCTGGTCCTTCTGTGTGTGCACAAGGCCACGCCGGCTAGCGGTGGGGCCGATTTGGGGGCTTCAATTGGAGCATTTCCGCTGGGCAAATCCCCACGGACCTCCACTTCCCTAGAACACTTGTTTCCACCGGTCGAGTTCATGGATGAGTCAGACGGCTCACCCCAGGCCGGGCATAATGTCTCATTCAGGGCTTGAGATGAGGATGAAGTATCGATCACAGCATCGGAGAGCGGACTTTTGCAATCTGACGGCGATGACCATCTGGTGCGGTCGCCCAGTCAGAGGCCGACGCGGAGCTGACCGCCATGCTTTCCCGTGCTGTCGCAAGTGTCAGGCTGGAGTGGAACCCTCCACCCTGCCCTGAGCGTTCACAGCTGGACAGTTGGTTCCTGGGCTCAGAGTGCCGCACACAGCCACACTCTACCCTAGTTCCTTTCTAACCAGAGGTGCATGAGGAGCTTACGAAGTCGTGGCGGGCACCTTTTACTGCCCGGTCCGGTTTCGTGAGTTCTTCCGCTCTTGCTACCCTCGGCGGCCAGGGGGTACATGGCGGTTGCTCGGGTGGAGCAGGCTATTGCGGTGCACCTGTGCCCGCAAAACGTCGCCACCTGGTGGAATCGTCCTAGGCTTCAGTCCAGGGCCAGTAAGTTCACTTGTCCTTGACGGCCAAGGCTTACAGTGCTGCTGGACAGGTCACCTCCGCCATGCATGCCATTGCCATCCTGCAGGTCCACCAGGCCAAGGCTCTGAAAGAGCTGCACGAGGGTAGTCCTGATCTGGGATTGTTGCAGGAGCTGTGCTCGGCAACCGACTTCACCCTGTGGGTGATGAAGGTAACGGCGTGGGCTTTCGGGCAGATGATGTCCACGATGGTGGTCCAGGGGCGCCTGTGGTCCAGGAGCACCTGTGGCTTAACCTGGCAGAGATGAGGGACGCCGACAAGGTTCGCATTCTTGATGCCCCCATCTCTCAAGGTGGCCTGTTCGGTGACACTGTTGAGGACATTGCCCAGCAGTTCTCAGCAGTCAAGAAGAAGACAGAGGCGATCCAGCACATCCTGCAGGATCGTCTGGACGATCCAACTCGACTATGCAAATCAGTTCGGCAGGCGCCCGCCCTGGTTCAATGATGTCCGTTTTACCTTAGTAGCATTCAAGGATGCCACTATTCCGCACGCAGAAATCGCGGTCCTTCTAGAGAAGGATGTGATAAAGCCTGTCCCTCCAGCCAAGATGAATAAGAGGTCTTACAGCCCGTACTTCATCTTACCGAAAAAAGGCGGAGGGTTGCGGCCAATCGGTGCAAATATATCTTGGTCCCAGCTAAGTGAATTTTCAAAAGGAAAGGAAAAAAGAGAAAAGGTCAAAACAGCTGATGCAAACTTTTTCCGTTGTAAGTACTTCTTGCCCCCAAACCACGCAACTTATATGGGGCATTGGTAAAGTTATGATGGGACTGTGTGCACTTGTCTCTAGGCACATGGTAGCCTGCCTGCATCTGCACCGCCGATCCACGTAACACAGTTCAGCTGGTTCTACCATTTTGTATAGGGACCCCTAGTGTCCCTACATCGACACAACGTAGAGTGAGTGAAAGATAGGGAACGTCTTGGTTACTGTTGTAACCTCCGTTCCCTGATGGAGGGAACAAGACATTGTGTCCATCCTGCCACTACAATGAACTACCCGCTGAAATGGCCGGGACACTGTCTCGACTCCTCAGCACAAACCTGAATGAGTGTATGCAATCCGTCTCCTTTTATACCCATATGTCCAAGGGAGTGGCATGCAAATTCCACTCGCCAATTCTCATTGGCTTTTTCTCAAATATCAGAGGTGAAGTTCAACCCATAGTGTTACTACATTGACACAACTTCTTGTTCCCTTCATCAGGGAATGACGGTTACGACAGTAACTATGATGTTTTATGGCATGTTTTCCAAAAGCATCGTAACTAAGTAGTACTTGAAGGGCTCTGGAGTAATCGTACACCGCTAAGAGCATCATAAGGAAACAGACTTATCAAACACCTGCAGGACAAATGCAAAAGTATACCTGATACAATTTAAATACCAATAGCTACATTTTATGCTAAAACTTTAATATCAGGTTACCTATGTTTTATTTATTTTTATTTTATCAGACAAGTATAATAATAATAATAATAATTGCATAATTGCGAAATGCATAAAATAGATACTCTATATAATTGGATGAATAGATTAATTAGTAAACAAATGAAGTTATTTGTGTGGACTAGCTGGTAACAGCAAAGTGGTGGCATGATTGATGCAACTATAAATTAAAATCAGAGAGAGAAAAAAAATCCAATAACTGCAAGAAAATCATCCGAATACTGTATATAGCCTCATCATCCTTGTCTCCTCTTCCTCTCTGACACCCAAAGGCTCTCTAGCCAGCACTACAAGTTGTGTTGCACCGCACATGCAGCATTGTTGTCACCATTATCAATTTTTGTTGTAAACAGCAGACCTCCACTTTATTAGTGCATGTGCATCTTCTAAACGTCTCCGTCCTTTGCACTGTGTGATAAAACGGTGAACCTCCTAATATAAATGATTGTAAAGTTACGCACAAATATAATGAAGTTACAATGCCGAGCAGCACTATATGGCCACATTTCAACACTTCATATTGGACAGCGACTCTCATAAATAGCACATAAAGCACGTCCTCTTTGAGTCCGGTTGCAACTCACTCTCACAGCGAAATCGTCAGGATTGCAGTTTTAGGGAACGCACAGAAAAAATAATGAACATTCATAGAATCGCTCATAGAAAACTCTCTTAACCGCTAAGATCAATCGTTATAGGGAAACAAGGCCCAGGCCCTGATCTGTTAATGCATATAACATTCCCATATATTATTATTGGCCTAGTGAGTTTAGAATATATTTATTTTATAATTATTTTCTGTTTTTTTTTTTATTGCTTTTTTAATAATATGACCTGATATTATTGAATGTTATGTTTTCATTTCTCATTTCTTAAAAAAAAATATATATATATAAAATAGAAAATCCTATACATTTATTTTACAATTCATTATTTTTCCTACTGGCTTAAAGCACAACAGAAATAAAAATCAGTAAAACATAAATTTCTAAACATGGTATCAAGTATGCATTAAAACACAGTGTCCACTCTAGCAACTACAGCTCTCAAAAAGACAGAAAATAAAATAAATTCAACAAATAACACAATAAAAAAATACATGCACACATTTAATACATCCATACACAGTAATTTTGGGAAGTATATGATTTTCATCATTTTCAATATCCATCTAATTTTCATACCCTCTTTCAACACATATAGCATTTGGCTCTAACAAAATATGGGGATGCCATCAGTGTTAGACACGGATTGCACAAACTTTTCATTGAATAATATATATGAAACCTGCTGGGTTTGGAATGTTGTATCTAACTAGTTGGCCATTTACTTGAGGTACGCAATGCTTGTTACATTTTGTCTTTAAACAGTCTATAAACGTTACATCATCAATGTACATAGTCTTCCCAACTGGTAATGAACCATTTTGCAGTAGTAGGTAATGGACTCCATAATTATCCCCATGCTATTCTGATCTTCAAGTCTACAGCAAACTTTTGGTCCATGTCTCTCAACCAAGTAAACTCCACACTAAACTTCTACACTGAGAGGCCCTCTACCTTTGGAATGACTCTGCAATGAACCCATTTATTTTACTGGATAAGTCTCTGGCTACCAACCACATGCATCATACCTTTCGCAAACAAGAGTTTTGCACATTCCAATGATTATGAAATGTGTACAATGTAGACACCAGAACAAAACCTAGCATTATTTCAACATTGTGTTAAAAATAATAGATTTTTGGGACTAGAATTCCACGTTTTTTGGCAGACAAAACACTCTGAATGGAGCAATGAAAACACGACAAGCACAAGAACAGTTGTGCTACATGTTTGATATGGCACATGGTACGGATATCATTATTTTGATTACATCTTTACACTGCTGATTTCTATGTGTTAATTAGGACAATCAAGAGATTGATCAAATATTTATAGAAAATATTTTTAATCTGTGATTACCAGAACATTAAACAACAGGCATACAGCGGGTGTGGGGAACTAGTCTGGCAAAAATTTTTAGGAATATTTCTGGGTCAGCATTTGTGGCATTATGTTGATAACCACAAAAATAAAAAAAACAAAGCAGAAACCATCTCAGTTACAGTAAGGCGCTTACAATGGAAGTGACTGAGGCAAGTCCATATATGCTACAATACACACCATTTCAAAAGTAAAGCCTCTGTTAACATAATTTTAGTGTGATAAAATTACTTACTAATCTTATCTGTGTAAAGTTATATCCAATACTGAGATTACAAGGTTTTGTTGTTATGACAACAAAGTTGTAATACTGGATATATTTTTATACAGATAAAGTTAGTAAGCTATTTTATCATACCAAAATCATGTTAACACTTAAAATGTTTACATGTTGTAGCTTTACTTTAGAAACAAAGTGTATTTTAGCATTTATGGACTTGCCACATTTACTTCCAAGTGCCTTACTGTAATATTGAAATTTTTTTTTTTTGTTGTTGTAATCTACATTGTCACAATTGCTGCTCATTGAGCTTAATTTATAATGAATCCTTTAAAAGTATAGTTTACACAAAGATGAAAATTCTGTCTTCATTTCACTTTATAACTCATTTAGCTGTGCAAGTTTATTCAAGACATTTTCAACATTTCCTTTTGAGTTCTATTTCTTTAGAGAAATGGTTTTGAGTGGTGCTATATGTCCAATTGCTGCATTAACAGAGCTACTTTTCAGAGTATTTGTGACGTAAAATAACCAATACAGTATATCAGAACTGCGTACATTGGCTATTATGCTAAAACACAACATTACGTATTGTGATGTCATGACACTTGGTATTAAAATGCTCTTCATCTTTAGATAGTATCTGCATAGTCTTTAGTTATCCACTCCAATCACTGAAAGTATTTATTAGTGTAAAGGTAGCCTATTATGCCTGTGAATGTTTTTAACATTTTCATACAGACAGACTCTTTCCACCAGATTGTACCTTGACAGTAACACCTTTATACTGATTAGTGCAAAATATTTCTTCATCGTGAACACAGTGTATATCATCTGCACTACTTATCCCTGCAAACGCACACAAATACAGACAAAACACATGCTACATTAAAAAAAAAATAATCTACTCATATGATGAATACCTATATTGTTAGACACCAGCCTTAAGTGAATATGCATTTTTCCTTACTGTGCAAAATAACAAAACAATCATATAAAAAGCGACACTTTTTAGTTGTTTTACCATCTCACTACATAACCAGGGTTGATTTTGTAACAAACAAACAAACATACAAGCAAGTGAACAAACAAACTAAAAAAAACATACCAATGCAGCGTTAAAACATGCTTCAAGCCTCTTTTCTCATGAATAGGAAGCTCGGGTATTTTAGAAAATCTTTTAAAATGGGATATCCTGTTTAACATTGTATGCAAAACAACTTTATTATTTTCATATCAGTGGTCTCTACACAAAAAGTACCTCTTTTCAGCTCAACATTATTAGTTCTCCCTGAAGAGAAAACTAAAATTAAAGTCTCAATATTAGCAAAATATCAGATTTGATAAATGTACGTTCAATAAACATTTAAAGGAGAAAACAGCCTTTCAAATTCGTAATAACTCAATTAATGATTTGCTTGTTGGAGAATATGTTCCAGGTATAAGGTTTTTAATTTGAGTCATTTAATCTATTTTTCAGCAATTGCTACAAGAGAAATTCCAAATGTCCCATTAGATTTGATACAGGACATTTGTATTCAATGCATTCCAGCTATTATTTGTGAGAGTGTTGCATAATATGATGCATAAATTGCTACTTCCATTTGTTACTATTCTTCAAATAGTAATTTTTAAACAGAATTTGTCTTCATTAATTATGTAAGCGCAGGGCTTGGGGAATGTGAGATGCAGAACACTTAAAAAAAAACATGAACAGAACAAAAGGAGTCGTGTTGGTGCTGAACGAGGGCAAAAGTACTTCTGGTTGTGATATTCTGCTCTTAAAAAATATGTAGTATGAAAACCCTTGGGAATACCGCTAGAGCTATGCATACCACACTTGCATTTCAAAAACGCATCTAAATCTAGAAATAAGAATTTCTTGATTCATGTGGGAAACAACCCGCTTAGAGTCATGCTAAAGTTAACGTTTTTGGAGGGAAAAACCTTAACATAGGTCTTCATTTTATGTATTTTGAAGTAGTTTAATATGTAGACAACCTTCTGTGGAAAGGTTAAGTTAGCAGCTGCAGATGTTATACACTGTTCTGGATGAAGGGTGCACAAGAGACAAGTGAGAAGGTTTGTTACTCTGGACAGCACTGCTGTTGATTACTGGGGCTGAGAGTGTCATCCCAGTGGAGAGAGTGCCTCATCTTGGACACTTCTGGACCTGTGAAGTGCTGCATCAGTCGTCGCCTAGTGGACAGGACCTGCTTTCTTATCACCTACGTGCACACACATGCCTTTCAAACATTGGTCACGTGGTCAGGGTTTTCCCTGACTTCGATGCACTCGATTTCCTCTCTCTCCCTCTCCCTTTCCCTCTCCCTTTCCCGCTCTTTCCGCTTGGCCCGTTTCTTTTTCTTGTGCCGCTTTTTAGAGGGTGGGAAGAAAGTCAAAAACACTGGTAGGATGACAAAACAGTGTAGCACTGTGCATCCGGCAGTGAGAAGAGAGCACTTGAACAGTGTATAGGTCAAGTTTGAAGGCACAAAGAGAAGGGGCATTATCCCAATTACAAAACATGAGGTGTTCTGCAGAATGGCGGCCCCATGCTCCTCCAATGAGATCTTGATGCACTGAGTCCGCGTGTGCTCAGTGGCCAGTACGAAAGTGTAGAGATGGGGGGCACAGTGATCCATGGCAAAATTGAGAGTATAAATAAGGCACAGGATAGAGATACTGTCCATGTCTACATTCCAGAGCGTCATGAGACCCAGGACGCCCAGCTCCACGGAGGTGACGGTCAAAATCAACCAGAAGTTCCCCAGTGGTTTAATAACGAGAAAGAAGGTGAGAATGAGAATTGTCAATATGCTAAAGCCTGATGTCAGGATAGGGGAGATGATGGAGGAACTGTAGCGATCCATGAACACAAAAGTTGGGTTGAAAACAATGAACTTGATACTGTTGATGAGGGAGAGAGGTCGAAGTCTTTCTAGAAGCTCTACAACTTCCTCCCTGGTTTTCTCAGTTGTTCTAGCTACCAAGTACATCTTGGATGCAATAATGTCATACTCATCTCCATTCTTGGAGAAAATAATGTCATCGACAAAGTGTTGGTACTCTGGGCTCCTAAGAAAAGAAGTCTTTAGAATGTTAATGAAATCACTTTTTGTTGACGCGCTGATATTCACGACTCTCAAATAGTGAAAGTAATTATCAATCCATGAAATCTTATTAAAGCCATGCCCAAGCGTCTTGAGGTGCTCCTGAACTGTCGAGTTCCAATATTCAATGGGTTCGTAGATGTAAAATCCAATCACTGGACTGTAGTTGCTGAAGTACTTCTGTTGGGTCAGGGCGAACGACACGCTTGGCGAATTACTAGCTAGCAGATTAATTATATTGGATCCATCTCTGATTTGTAAACATCCCATGAAAGAAAAGGAGGCGTAAATCAGGTAGAGGATCACCACAAAAGGCTTGACGTAGGTGTTGGTAATCCATTCGGTGTAATGCTCCCTCAGAAAGTGCTGAATGAAGTGGTTCTGGTATGGAGCACTTTCGTGGTGCGTAGAGAGGTCATGGCCGTCGCTCATCATGGTCTTAAACCAAGTGGGCTGGCGGTCGAGATACTCCACTGAGGGTATCTTGCAGCAGAAGACGCTGTGATAGCGGTTTTGCTCTAGCTGCCCAGCAAACACCAGACAGGAGCCGTAGAATGAGAACACATAGAAATAGTTCACCAGGATTGCTACACACATGCTCTGGCAAAAGACCTTCACTGATTCGATATTGGTGAAGGGGCTGGCACCCATGCCGAAAGTGATGATATAGAGGGAGCTGGTCATGGTGTAGCATACCATCACATCTGCAAATGCATCTGCTACTCGTTCTTTGAAGGGTAAACTCTCTCTGGTTCTTCTCCAGCCTGCCAGAAGCTCGAACACACCCTTTGTTCCATGTCCTGAAAAGATAGATTACACAGCATGAACAAAGTCAGCATGAATACAATCTAGTATAATTCACGTCAGAAAGTCAGAAAGTGCAATTGTTACTTTATGGAGCTATTTCACAGCATCATCAAAGAAATACATAATCATTGTCATTTGCAGGGTCTACAAACAGTTGTTGATGTATTTGTTAACTACACGTATATAAGAAAGTTCAGACTGTCTTGTTTTCATGTGAACGTTTTTACGTGGGAGGTGTAAATAGTCATTTAATTCTACTGTGGACCTCAGAAAGATACATCTGTGTAAAAAAAGGTGCTATAATACACACACACATACCATATTTGGTACATACTGGTCTATTAATGATACATCAATATGATTGTTTTGACTAATATAAATCATGCTCACAGGACAAATAAAGAAATAAGTGTATCAACTGTGACCAGTTGAAAACACATTTTTGAACAGGCTACTGCTTGACACCTTTATAAAATTGCAGATTTAAAAGTATTGTTACAAAAAATTAAATAAAGTAAAATTCAAAAGAAATATGCAATTATTCTTGGTTTATCATTTCCATCCACCCCAACCCACACACACAAAATTGCAACTTAGTAAAACCATATTAAATTATGTTACTTTATTGTTTGCAATTTCCTATTGGGTCTCATTAAGAAAAGTGCAAAATTTGACAGTAGTTTCCCACCAGTTATAACTGTGACTAAGAAAAAAGCATATACTTTAACTGACTTACAAAAAATAGAAAAGGTATTTATGGCTTGTTTTATTGGGCTGTCTAGAGTAAAATACATGTCTTAATTTAGCTGGAAATAAATGGGCTCATAATAATAATAATATTAACAACAACAACAACAATAATAATTCTTATTATTATTATTTTTGAAGCACCTTTCATACATCAAGTGTAGCTCAAAACAATTCACACACAAATAAAAGTATTAAAACATATACTAAATTAAAAATACTGTATATATTGAATGAAAAATTAAAACAACAGCAATAAAGAGTAAAACTTCACACAAACATTTAAGTGTAAAAAAGTGCATTTAATTTCAGAAATTTTGTGTAAATCCCATCAGCCATCATTTAATTGTTTTATACTACCTGTATATCAGCATTATATTGCCACTCTGCTTACTATACATTGGTATTGAAACACTTGAAAAGAACATTTGTGAGTCGATCATTAAGCATTAGTTAACAGTTGTAATCTAAACTGCAATTCAGATTACTCTTCTACCATCAACCTAAAGCATATTCTGTGCACTCAAGCAGATATAATAGATCCAGTGTGGGTGCACACTTTTGACTTTGAACATATTACATTTTACATTCATCCATCTACTAAATATTTTACCCGGCATCAAGGACATCATCGTGGCTCATCTCTACACACCCTCTCCCACTGTCAAGAATGTCACAAAAGCTACTCCCTTACCTCTTTCTACAAAATCATACATTTACATTGACCTGACAGAGACAGAGAAAAACCTAATTAACCACAAAGGATTACACCAATGTAATGAGTTAGATGGACTGGCTCTCCCTGCTTTTAGCTTTATGAAAAGGCAGAACAAGTCCATTAGCCTGTGTGAATTCATCTGCAAGATGAAGATGGTACGTGGTGGACCGGTGTTAACCCAGTGGCTGAAAGTCTAACCAGCTAAAACAAAGATAGAATGCTCAAACCCAGATACTTAGCAGAGAGGTACTGACATCACAATCTTGCTTTTTTATCATCAAGTACACTAAGCTAGGCACTTAGTCCCAGGTTGCTCTGAAAGCGCTGTTCCTGATATTACACGAAGCTGACCTGAATAAACATCAGCAGCTAAATGGCAATTAAAACCAAAACAACAATTTACTAAATTTAGCACAAACAAAATATTCAGGAAAATTGCACAAAACGTGAACATGGGTCACTACTTTCGATAAATAGATCAACATAACATTTTTACTAAACAATTACATTTGTGATAAGTAACTGACCCTGCAATCTCAAGAATAACACTCTCACTGCTTGAGCAATTCTTAAATCCATAATGTGAGTGCCATTTGTTGTTTGCACAATCTGCACAGAATATTAAGTGTGCTTCTGTTGTAATGATACAGAAAAACTCAGCCCATTAATTTTTCTTTCTCTCACAATCAGTTACAAGGAAGATATAAAAGTTAGGTGGGAACCTGTGAAGGGAGGAGTGGTAATATGGAGTGAAAGCTATGCGGCAGGTGTGTGACGTCATGACCCGGCACCCAGAGAAGAGGCCACGAGTGGTATGGTAATCAAAGTTTCACTTTATTTAATCTGCATTGGCTAAATGGACATGGAATCAGACTGTTTATTCACTCCAAGCAATATTTACTCAGCTGACAGAAGCCAATTAATCTAATTGACCATCAGATTGTCCAGAGATGCAGCTAATGCCTCAAGATCCTTTTGGGCTCAGTTTCAAAGATCTCATCCATTGAGAGCTGGTGCACATTACCTCGTGCAATGAATTGCTAATTTCCACAACCAGCCAAGACTACAATATTATCCTATTAGGCTTGTTCATAACATTCTTCATAAAGTAAATTATTTGGTAAATATTTGATGATAGTTTTATTTAATTGCTCAACTATTGTCTCTTTGAGCATTGCATTTGGCTGTTTTTGATGTTATCACCATCCAGGTGCTAAAATAAAACTAAAGTGAGCAGTTTTGTTCAATGCTAAAACACGTTTTCCTAATCCGTTTATTATGCAGAGACAACTATAACTATAAGCTATAAGCTATTTGTATTTTTATTTTGTGTTCCCTTAAAAGTGTAAACACTCTGGCTCTATCAGAACATGAGCATCCATACTAGCTCGACGTAAAAACATTGGCTCCATGTGGTGGGACAATCTTTTTGTCCAATCTGTGGCAGACGGGGGGCTGTTCATCATTATTATTTCAATGAATCAGAATTTACACACTTCATCTTTAACATAGCATTCATTAAACTAAGATAGAAGAGGTATTACCTTGTTTTGGAGATATGAGAGATACTAGAATGGTAGTTTTGAATTGAATATATTTAACTCAAATCCTTTTAAGAATGACATGCCAATTTCTTCAGTGTGGGCAGAGAATAAATCACTGCTATAACACGTCAGAGCACTGGTCAAGAGCACAAGAAAATTTGCTCAATTCTAAAGTTCTCTAATGAAACAGGACTGAGAGAGGAGAAATTAATAAACTACTGCACAACAAGCTAACTTTGCTTTGCCAAACATATATATATATACAAATTAAGTTACTTTTGTGGAATACTTGTTAACAACAAAGTGGTGGCATGATTGATGCAGACAACTGTATTTGTAGTATTCATTTTCTCACTGTAAAATATTAAATCCTGTTAGATAAAATTACAGAATTAGTTAAGATGATATCAACATTTCAAAAGGTGTTTAATTTACAGTTCATTTTCATGTCAGGGTTTCTGTTTTAACTGTTAATATCAATGCTAATGTAATACAAACATGGTTTGAAATTTTGTAAAAACATTATTTATATATTAAATAACCATATTGTAAAGCCAATGTTTGGATAATACAGGAAGTGAATTAAATGCCAATATTTAACTTGGTAATAAATCATTACCATAATGCAAAATTTTACATTATGCCACATTTCATGCTGGACCTATTTTTCCATAAGCATTGTAAGCCTAAGTAGATGGTAGAATCCAATTTACGATTAATCTTAGTTTTGCAGCCCGTTTCCCAAAAGCAATGTAACTTAAGTATTTCTTGAAAATGCTGGTAGATTTCGAGTTCTCTGGAGTAATCGTACAGTGCTAAGAGCATCGTTAGCACATACAGTAGACTTATCAATCGGGAATCAATAATCTGTAAATTACACTTCATAAAATTGAAATACAAATAGGTACACTTTATGCTGATACTTTAATATCAGGATATATGTGTTTTATTAATATTTATTTTAACAGACAAGTCTAATAATAATAATAATAATGAAATGCATAATATAGATATTAATTAGTAAACAAATAAATTTTCTTGTGTGGAATATTTGGTAACAACAAAGTGGTGGCATGATTGATGCACACCTGATTGTGGAAGCATATTGAGTAAAATAAATAGATTGTTCTACACAAAATTATTGTAAAACAATATGTATATATGTAGTTAATTAGGTCAAATATTTAAGAAAGTATTTTAAAACAAATTTTAACTAGGTAAATTACAAATGATTGTAAAATTCCGCACAAATATAACAAAGCTACAATGTCGAATAGCACTATACAGTCTTATTTCAGCACTTAACATTGGAAAACAATCTTAATTAGCACTGAAAGCACGTCCTCGCACGTTCATGTTAAGTGCAGTTTTGGGAAACACACATAAAATATAACGAACCTTCGTAAAATGTACTCGTAGATAACGCTCTTAACAGCTAAGATTGATAGTTATTGTGAAACGGGGCCCAGATATGTAGTTGACCATTATTATTATTTTAAACTTTCTTCAAGAAATTCAAGATCTTCCCAAAGAAAATAATAAGCAACATTAGTTTAGCCTATAAAAAAATTACATTCAACTCTTACACTTAAATATCAAATAATTATAAACCATTCTTGTAAAAACATACATGACCGAAATAATGCGGAGAACTTCTTTTGGCTTTTTATACTTTTGCGCGCTTAATTTGATGTCAAGATGTCAAACTTGTTTTAATAGCAAGCTCTGCTTCTTTTTCTGTTTTCCCTGGGTCAAAAATGATTAGCGCGAGTGATCCAGCTCTAGCTTTCCTGTAAATCTGAATGAAGCCTGCTGAACTCACCCGCACTTGCGTGCTCCAGAGGAAGCGCACGCAACACTCACATGAAACACAGTTTGTCAGAAAAGAAGCATATTATTGATATCGCTCACGATTACCTAGACATAACCTCACGATTTTTGTTATTTTAATATTTCTTTGGCAACGAAAGGACATGTGTCAAATTTAGCTTACTTTTTTTATTATAATTTTAATTAGATGCTAATTCCATAACAGCGGTTTTTCTTTTTTAAATAATGTTTACCATTCATTTTGTGTCATTATTATCACATACTTATGCATAGACCATCGCGTTACAGTGCAAAATAAACACAGAAATGAGATGACTAGATTTTTTTCCAATTTGTCCAGCAAACTTTGTAATTCCCGGACACATTGGCCAGCACCAAAATATTTTAGCGGAAACTCTGGTACATGCGCCAAGGAGACATCAAGACTTATAGTGAAAAAGGAGATACTTTTTGGTATGCTCCTCTCCCCAAACTGATCGAATGGCTTCAGAAATCATGGATTAAACCACTCGAGTCGTAAGGTTTACCTTTATGCTAAGTTTGAAAGTTTTGGACACCATTGACTAGCATTGTATTAGGGATGTCACGATGTGAATTTTTGATGGTACGATTATTGTCTCATAAAAAAATCACGATATCACGGTTTTTACGATTATCTGCAAATGTACCTATTATGTAACAATAAAACCCTCCACAAAAATATAACAACTTAAGTTTTATTGCAGCATTCGTTAGGACATTCAGTTAACATACATATTCCTTCCTCTAAGTTGAAAACAAGTAGGTAATGTCCTTGTATTTAAGTAGGTGCAATTTTCTCTATCTGCCCTCTGACACCAAAACATACTGTACCTTTTCACTATAAAGTATGTATACCCTATCAATAAATACAAATTAAATTAAATCTAAATAACAAAAAAATAAAAAATAACTATAAATTAAACCATAGGTTTAAAATAAAACTGTGTCAGGCTTTTTTGGTAAAGTGTTTAACTTTACCAAAAGGTAAGTATAACACTACATATAATATTTGCTGTGAATATTTTTGTAAAATTATTGCCTTCATCTGGGCATGAATCTCTGGATGGTGATCCCTCAGGTGCTGAAACATATTAGATGTGTTCACCGCTTTTGTTGACACTTTTCGTCTGCACGTTTCGCATACTGGATATCCGTCTTCAACAACTCATTTTTTAGATGGCCAAAATGCTCCCAAATAGCTGATTTAATTCGCTTCTTCACGGATACAACTCCGGGAGATCGCGTTGTTCCGCCATGTTTTCATTTTGAGAGTTTTCACGTGCGTTGAATGTTCACTTTTTGCACGCGCCCCGCCTTACCTAGACAACACCTTGTGAACTCCGTTACCATAGTAACAGCCTCACAGACCAGTCAGGCAGATGACAGGACACACGCGCGGCGCAAGCAGTTAGACCCACACTGAAAGACAAATTTTCGGTACATTTTATTAAAGAGACAACATGGTTGCTTTTTCCGGTTTTTACCTATAGCTTCCAAATCCTTACGGCTTAATAACCGTGACCATTTTAATCGCAGTTAATTGTGAAATCGGGTAATCGCGACATCGTTACATTGTATGGTTAAACATCATACTTTTCTGCAGAAGAATGAAAGTCATTCAAGTTTGAGACAGCAGAAGGGTGAGAAAATAATCATATTTGGGTGAACTTGTCCTTTAAAAACAATTTTTTAATTAATTTGTTGACACCCTCATGTTAGCTATCTTTAAATCCCTCACTGAACAATGGCTAATTTTACTTTATTTCCATCCTTTTGGTTCCATCTTGTTAGGCATTCTGTTCATTTTCTTTTCCTTGTGTAAATAATCAAGTGATGATTAAAAATGTTTAAGTGCCTGAGCTTAATCAGAACATATTTCTATAAAACAAAACTATCTTCATGTTTTAAAAGCTCAAAAGGAGTTTGTATGGTACTGTATAAAAGGAATGATAATATTATAAATTCCTCATAATTCCATTTATTAATATTCTCTATTATTTTTACTTTCTGTTACCCCTTTGAAGAATATTTTAATTCCCAAATGATCATTTTTGTGAAAAGATATATTTTTGCCAATCCTAAAGTAAGCTTTATATTAAAATGGTATGTAATGTATGATTGTTTTTCAAACATGCTCTGACAAAAGGGTTTCATCCATTCCAGAGTGTAAATTAAACCAGGACCATTGGAGGAGTGCATGTTTTTATTAATGCAAGAAAACTGACATCTTGAAACAAGATGTCATGTTCTGTAGCTGCAGTGGGAAATGTTAAAGAGTTCAGCAGCAAACAGAGTGCATTTAAACTGAAAGCACAAAGCCGAGAGCTGGCACAAGGGAGGCCTCCTCCTGGCGGTTATAAATCAAAGGCTAGGACAGAGATTATTGAGGCATTAAAAATAAACCCCCTTCAACAACATCTAAGATCATTTTACTGGAGCAGACGTTTGTTTATGGGGCCGCAGGGACTATGCAGGGGTTGACTCATGGCCGACCCTTGACCCATACTAAAGGGGGAGGACAAAAGTCCAGTGTATACATTATCGGAATGAATTATAACTATGAGAACGTCAAGAGTATTTTTCAGAATTTTCTTTGGTTAACTGAAAGCAACCAAATTGTCCCGTTCAGACAACAGCTTGAACAATGTCTGTTGAACGAATAAATGAAGTCAAGCCCCTTTTCTATTTCTGTGATATCCATAAATAATGATAGTGACAGCGAAAAAATTAAGTAAATATAAAAGATGCTACCTTCCATAATACCAAAAAGTCACATTTGACACAATGTTATGTAATAAACAAGTCCAATCAAGGTGCATACTGTACATATTCATCAAATTTTAATTAACTGACAGTGGCTTCAATATTTTATGTTTAGAGCCTCATGTTTTTCTTACCCCATTGGCAATTTGTTTTTTTCTTTTTTTAGATTTCTCTGAAAACAATATTTAAAACATTATGTCCTTTCACTCCTTAAAGGGATAGTTCACCCAAAAATAAAAATTCTCTCATAAATTACTCATACTTATGCTTTGTTCTTTTGAAGAACACTCAAGAATATTTTTTGAGAGATGTACAGTATGATGTGTTTCTGTCTATGCAATGTAAGTAAATGGGCTGCAAAACTTTCAAGCTCCAAAAAGGAAATAAAAGCAGCATAAAAGTAATCCATACAGCTTGAGTGGTTTAATTCATGTCTTCTGAAGAAATACGATCACTTTTAATATGATACGATCACCAAACTGTAAATCCTTTTTCCATATGAATCTTGGCATCTGGCCTGACTGGAATAATTATATGCAAATGTGCAGGCTTCAAGACGGTGATGCTTTGGCGCTTGCACATGGTCGCCAGATATTCAATCCCGGTATAATTACACATCAATAACATGTTGCATTTTCATTTTTTTGTTTTTATCATTAACCTTTTGGCAACTGTTGTACATTTTTTAAGTATCACAAAAACCTAAACTTGAGACTCTATTGTTTTAACTTACATCTGCATCTTCTAAAATACTCTCTCTGCGCATGCGTTAAGCGCTCAAGGTTATCTCATGAACACGCCAAGGAGACTGCAGATGTCAAGATTTAAAACTTTCTGGTCTTTTTCACACACAACGCAATATATCTCTTCAGAAGACATGGATTAAACCACTCAAGTATTGATTACATTTATGCCTATTGTATGTCCTTTTTGGAGCTTAAATGTTTTGTAGCCCATTGACTTACATTGTATTGACAAAAACACATACAGTACATACGTCCTTGAAAATATCAGCATTTGAGTTCTGCAGAAGAAAGAAAGTCATACGAGTTTGAGACGGCATGAGTAAATAATGAGAATTATAATTTTTTTATGAACTATCCCTTTAAATGTGTCTTGTTATAAGAATGTTTACAGAAAAATAAAACAATTATTCTAATTAAGAAAAAGATGCAATGTAGCACTTTTAAACAGGACTGACATTTATATTCTACTGCTGTGTGAATTTAGCCTTTGTAGGAACTCTCCCAGGGAACTGAACAGCAATGTGTCCTGCAAGTCTCTCAAGAGGCTAAGGCAGCAAATAAAGGGCAGTACCTAATGTCTCTGGGAGCTGACGGACAGGTACAACACTCCAGATAGCTTAAGAGGGCAGTTTTTCACAGGCCTCCAGTGGAAAGTTCCAGCCGGCCCCGACTGGAGGAAAGCTACAGTGAGGACGTGGCTTCAATATAGAGCACTGCATCACCTCTCTCGCTGCAGTGCAGTGAGTCATTAAACAATATTACTGCTTTAAAACTTCAGTAGCATGCAGCTGCAAACCCATCCATCACCTGCAGGAAAACACCCTGTGGACAGACCCTGCATACACCTCTCATAAAGCACGTCCAGTTGTGACAGAAGATCGGAAAATATTACCTACATTTCTGTGTTGTGTAAATCTTTCTGTGCTGCTTTGATAAGACGCATACAAAATAAAATCTCTGAACTATTACTTATTTAAAAAGTGATTTTGATTTAACATGACAAAGTACCATGGTATTACCATGGCAATATCAAGGCTTTTAGACATGTACCATGCTAATACTTTGAAATACATTTTTAACTTTACTTATATAGCAACTTTCAGCAATATAGCACAAAATGCTCCACAAAGCAAAACACACTCATTAAAACAAGCATAAAGTGCTTCACAAAACAAAATCAAAACACTCAGTTGGGTTAAAAGTCATGGGTTAAAAAAGGTAACACTTTACAATAAGGTTCCATTTGTTAACATTAGTAAATCATTATAGTTATCATGAATCAACAGTTAACAATATATTTTTTTACAGCATTTATTAATCTTTGTTAATATTAATTAATAAAAATATTATTGTTCATTGTTAGTTCATGTTAGTTCATAGTGTTAACTAATAACTAGATAACTAATGTTATCTAATACAACTTTGCTTTAAAAAATGTATTAGTATATGTTGAAATGTTTTGTTAAAATGTAACTGCAGAAAATATGTTGCATCCAATTAGTTTATATCTACTGTACACTCTTGAAGAACATTTAAATTAGTTAGATCATTGGGATTCAATGACAAATATAACTGTAGGCCATCTGCATAGCAATGCAAATTAATGTTGATTTTTTTTAATCACAGAACCAAGAGGTAACATATAAAGAGGAAATAGAATTGGCCTTAACAAGGAACCTTGCGGAACACCACAATTTATAGCTGAAGAGGAGGACATTTCATCTCCAACAGACACTACAAATATCTTATTTGACAAATAGCAAACAAACCAGTATAAAGCCACCCCAGATATTCCCACCCATCTTTTTAATGTATCAATTAAGACTGATCAAACGCTGCTGTTAAATCAAGCAACACTAAAATGGAGAACTCTCCAGCATCCTCCGACCATCAGTAAGTCATTGGCAACCCTAAGGGCAATTTCTTTACTGTGAAATATATGAAAATCATTCAGCAGGGGGTCTGTGGCAATATTGCAGGGTGTCTGCCCATTATTGTTTGATCATAAACACATTTGTGTGAAGAAATGTAAGTATCAATTTTATTATTATTTCAATGTACAGTAGTAATTGAGTAACTTGAGTTTTATACAGTGTGAAACAGGGGGTCTCTGCTCCGTCTCTTTATCCACAAAGCGGTCCTTGACTCATAAAAGATTGAAGACGCATGCCATGGTACTTGAGTACAGTAATCTTTTAGTACCATCATATGGTATTTTCATCTAATACCATCACTGTAACATGGCAACACCACATTTATTTTTAATTTATACATAATCATTTAAGAAACCATACTTTTCAGAATAGTACATTTTTTAACATATGCCTTCATTTTGTTGCATGGCATTACAAGCATTACGTGAGGCAGGACTGCTCATTTAGAGAGTTAGAGAGAGAGAGAGAGAGAGAGAGAAATTCACTGCAGTTACAAAAGTGCCTAAATTTAGCATCTTCTTTTACAGTGAACATACCCTTATCTTAACACGCACACATCACAACACACCATTAATCCCACTGCAAAGGATTAGGCGTGCAATGTGCATAAAACTCCGCACAACACATCTGTGCATATGCAGAAAGCTGAATGCTTTACAGACCCAGTCAAATTATGGGTGTCAGAAGATGGAGAGAGGTGTGACACTTCTGGTGTCGTGTGAATCATCGTATTGAATGGCTGCTGCTTCATGTGGCACCCCACATCTGCTGCATCTGCAAGTGTTATTGAAAAAGCTCCTGCAAAAGCACCGTATGTAAATCTATTCTCAGTGGAGGCTTGTAGAGAGGTTTAGATTATTAATGGCATATGTCAACTGTCTTTTTCAAATTTCAAGAAACTTAATTATGGCAATCAGATTAATAATCAGAAAATTCAACATTTCTGATTAATATACAGTAAGGTTACATTCATTAACATTAGTTAATGCATTATGTATCATGAACAAACAATTGAAATACATTGTTTACAGAATTTATTAATTTTTGTTAATGTTAGTTAGTAAAAAACAGATGTTATTAAACACAACATTCGATTTTAAAAATGTATTAGTATAGGAGGAAATTAACATTAACTAAGATTAATAAATGCTGTAAAATATTGTTCATTGTTAGTTCATGTTAACTAATGTTGCTAGCAAACGTTAACAAATGGAAACTTATTGTAAAATTTTACAGAATATTCTTATGCATATAAACACAGACAGTGGGGGGGGGGGGAACCAAACCAACAAAAAATATTCTGTTAACTATAAGTGAGCTGTCTTATTCAAATTTCAAGTAACTTAATTAAGGCAATCAGGTTAACATGTTTATATGACACATAATCAGAAGATGATCAAATTCTGATTCATATAGGAATATTCTAATGCATGTGAAGGCAGACAGTGAATATTGTACATATTTTGTTAATTATAAGGGAACTTTTTATTTATGCCAGCTGTCTTAAATTTCAAGAAATGTAAGCGCAGTGTAGTTCTAGCGGGAAGACTAGCAGCTGTACATCATCGCACCATTAGCAGGGTAATTCCCAGCCAATCACATGTAAGCCATTGCTTTATAAGTCTGCTCACAATCTATCACATTGCTGTTTCAGTGTGCTAACACAGCAACCTCCACCACCCCACCTCCACCAGTTGAGTCCCATCCTGCACGGGGATAGGCTCCTCACCCCTGCCTCCCAATCTCCGGCAGGATATGGCGGTTCTGAGTACAACTTCTTCGGACCGACAGACAGATCCTACGCCAAAGAGAGACATTACTTTTCTGTTTTATATTCAACAAATAAATGTCATCTTAAATCCCACTCAAGTCTGCAAGTCTTCCTGATAGAAATGTAATTATGGCAATCAGGTTAACATGTTTTAAGACATACATAATCAGAAGATGGCAAAATTCTGATTAATATAGGAATATTCTTATGGATGTAAACAAAAATGGCATATTCTGTTTATTATAATAGAAATGTTCATTTATAATGTCATGAGAAAAACTATTATAGGACATAATCAAAACACCTATAAATAGATGTCTTAAATGTATTAAAATCATCTTTTATCCTTGGGTGTTTTTAAAGCCTATTCAACATAAAGAACAAATCTAAAAAATAGTCAGGAGGAAGTAAAAACTATTCACAAATGAAAAAGGCAGTCCATTAAAGTAGACTAATAAAAGAGCCTAAGCTTTCAGTCTGTCTCAAATGAAAAGTTAAAACATTCAGATCTTTCTTTTGACCTACTTTTCTGAGACGCTAAAAATGGGTTGAACAAAATATCCTGCATTCACTGTGCCATGGGCCACATGGTTAAGTCTGTAAACGGCACTCTGTGCATTCAAGACTTCCAGACCTCAAACCCACTTGGAGTAAAATTGGACTATTTATTATCAAAATCGCTGCAGAATAAAGAGGATATTTCGATAACACGTTTTTCAATTCAATGTAATTGAATTCAATATTTAATCTAATATCAAGGTAACAATATATCAGTCTAAAATGGAAATCAGCATGTCAGAAGTGGCTGAATAGCTCTCGATCACCATTTTCCATCACTCATTTTCTATATGCTGTGGCTTCAGTCACATAAACACATGGGAGAATATACTTTACAACCAACGACAGAGTTTAATGTCAGTGTAAAACATGCCACTGTCAGCATATGACAGTGACTTCAAGGCCTTCACAGGAAGATCTATTTCTCCAACAATTGTACTGCTGGCAAACTAAAAAACGGCAATTTTCCTTTTTGTGGTCGAGCAGCATTTCAAAGAGCCTTAATCCAAAATGCAAAAAGTGTTCCACTTAAAACAAACCATTAAATTATAATTTCCAACCTTGCATCATTTTCAATAAAAAAAAAACCTGTGAAACATACATCACAAAACTGAAGGACAAAAGGACTGGAAAATTAATAACTAAAGAATGAAGAATGGCTGTATGTCTGTTGCTATTCTATCCATTCAAGCACTGTTTCAGTGCACTCTCACCATGCCTAACCAATCTATGCAAATGAAATATATCCCTTGGCTTATGATGTCCAACACACCACTTGAAACCTTTCTCTCCCTGATTCTTCCTCCTGACAATGGCAAATTGTCCAGCTACAGGCTTAATGGCATGTAATATGTGATGCTTGAAGACATTTGTGATAAGTAGTTCATTGGTAAGACACCTAATCTCTTTCTCTGGACTACATTTAGCCTTCTAGCACAGAGGCACAGAGGCAAATCAATGCATTCAACATGCCCAGTATTCAATCTCCAATCAACCCATCATCTACAGTATATTTTCAGGTGGGAGACCGCTAAGGTTGTTGGGTCTACTGTAAATGCTGGTTTGTTTGTTTGTGGAATGGTGATTGAGACAGGATCTGGCTTCCCAGGCACTGCAAATGTGCTAGCCCTGACCAGGCACAGTCATGCTTGCGTGGAGAGAATTGCAATCCGGTTCCCAAGGCACATGCTGTTCCACAGTCTGTGGCCATAAATGAGAACAATCAATAGGGCTGATGTGCTGGGGAGTGACTGCGCCACTACGCACACACATACACTTATTCTTTGGCTCACAACAGATATCAACGATACAAAGATGTTTATTAGCTCATGGGTCCCAGTGGTTTCTTGGAATGAAATCACTGCCATAACAATTTAGAAATATTCTTAATATAGCAACTAAAATATTATTGAAGGAATATTCCAGGTTCAATACAAGTTAAGCTCAATCGACAGCATGTGTAGCATAATACTGATTACCACATTAAGTTATTGCCCCTTCTTTTCTTTAAAAAAGCTTGAATCTGGTTACAGTGAGGCACTTACAATGTAAGTTAATGGGGCCAATCCGTAAACATTAAAATACTCACAATTTCAAAAGTATAGCCACAAGACAAACAATATGCTTGGTAACATTATTTTTGTGTCATAAAAGTTATAGCCAATTTGACAACTTTTATGCCATAACGAAGTATTTTCAACAAACCCTAAAACGACTGTAGAAATGTCAATTTAAACAACATTACAGAGTTTTAACAGAAGAATTCATGCAAGAATATTATAAAATTACAAGCTTCACATTTCTGCCTTTAAACCCTCCATAAATTGGTCCCATTCACTTCCATTATGTTTCTCACTGTAACCTCGATTTTTGTTTTTTTAAAGTAAAGTACAGACGAGTCCTTTTGTGGTAATCAACATGATGCCAAAATGCTGCCATTTGAGCTTAACTTGAATATTCTATTAAATAATTAAATAATTTCAATAAACATATAACTCAAAAAGATCATATCAGGCATATGTACAATTATTTTAATGTGTGCCTTCCCTTACAAAAAAATCTAAACTAGCTGCCAACATGCTGCAAATTCAGCACTGATAATTTTGACATGCAAAAGAGCTTTGCAGCAAACTTGTGTCAAATTGTCCACTACAGGCTAAAAGCTGCAAACTTCTCGCAAACATTTGCACTGAATCAAAAGCTCATTTGCATGTGAAAATAATGAGCTGCCAATTTGCTGCAAATTTGGGGCTAGTGTGCAGCTAGTTTAGATTTTTTATAAGAGTTACCAGATGAGGGTGGACTCACCCAGCTGAGCCTGTAGTCACTCTCAGGATTTTTCTCCCTCCAATACTCAAACATCTTAGGGAGTTTTATTATGTCATATTTTGCTTGCTAACTTGAGGCATAACTAGTTTTCTGTAAAGCTGCTTGGAAACAATACACATACAAATATAATTTGACTTGACTTCTTGGTCTAGTTTCTCCTAATGGACAGTGGCAAATTCAATAAGAATGAATTGTAGCCACTGATGTTTTGCAAATCATGTAATGGTGCAAACACCCCCCAAAAATGTATTGAATGCAATTTGCACAGCGCAATTCCCATTCTTGCAGGTCATTTATGTGTGCTGCTGTACAGTATACTGTGAAGAATGCAGCGGACTACCATGATCGTTCCATCCCTGTGATCCAAGTAGCTGAATGGTTTCTTTAAAATGCGTAAAGTGTGCTCGACTACACAGCAGGGCTATATATATATATATATATATATATATATATATATATATATATATATATATATATATATATACTCAATATTAACATTATTTTCATTTGATGAATTGCTGCTTTCATGATCACTAGAAAAATTACACAAACATGTCTTTATATAAAATTATCTTTACCGGCTGCTGTGAATCTATTTCAAGCCTAATTTACATAAGAACTTGTGATTTGTGAGAAATAAAAGTAATTGTTGTTGTAGCACATCTAGTGTTATTTTCACCTTGAAACTGCCATGAACAAGCCATGTAAAAAACATTTACCAACAATGTAGGTATATACGGGACCAGGTTAGATATATTTTTGGTGTTTTTCTTGTCCTTTTCGGAGCTTGAAAAACATGGTCTTGTCAGATTATGAACAGTTATTGTATGAAAAAGAGCTGTGTGAATATTCTTCAAAATTTCTACTTTTGTATTCCACAGAAGGGTTTGGAATGACATGTGGCTGTGTAAATAACGATAAATGTTTTCATTTTGTAATAAACTCTTCTGTTAACATTAAAATGGTAACACTTTACAATAAGATTCCATTAGTTAACAATATTAGTTAACATGAACTAACAATGAACAATGCTTTCACAGCATTTATTATTCTTGGTTAATGTTACATTCAGTATAGTAATACATTTTTAAAATCAAAAGTTGTGTTTGTTAACATTAGTTAATGTACTATGAACTAACATGAACTAACAATGAACAATTGTATTTGTATTAAATAATATTCACAAAGATTAATAAATGCTGTAAAAATCTATTGTTCATTAGTTCTAGGGATACCAATTTTTCTCTTCCGGTCTGATTACAATATTGGAAATCTCAGTGTTGGCCAATACTGATCCCGATCTGATACCAGTGTTTTTTTTTTGCATAATCAGTTTAGAATATCTTTACAATATTGTGTGGAACTAATTGGGTGTGCTCTTTAACATGTAAAGAAACACAAACCTCAAACTACACATTATTTCAATATAAATGTATAGCTTATAGGGAAAAACTTTATTATTAACTAGTATACTGGATAATGTAGCAGCAAAATTAACAGTAATTCCAGAATAAGTCATCATTCTTTTTTTTTTCAAATTGTTTTTTTCAACTTGTATCTGGACTTTTAAGGATTCAGATCTCTTTTTTGTTCAATTTAATTGTAAGAAATCAGCTCACTTTTCATTCACACAGTTATTTTTTGGAACTCACTCAACTTAAATAATATTATCATTTGTAAACAAATAATAATATATTATAAAAGTAATATATCTCAATCATGCACCTTTAACTTTTAAACCCTCACGCTTTTATTGTGACATTCTGAACTCTCCAGGAAGCCTGTAAGTGTGTCTGTTTGTAGGCAAGTTCACAGAAGTTTAATTTGCTTCTTATTCAAATTCTGGTAAAATGCACCTTCAGTGCCATTCTAAATGTAAGTGAACTGAACAATTCGAACAATACATCTGAGATGTTGTTTGTGAGTAGCGCTCAAAAATTGCGCAACGTTTGAAGGCTAAAAATAGCCGCACGTTTGTGTGTAAACTGAGCAGCGCCATTCACTGACGCTCTGGTGCAGCACGTGCATTTTATATATTTAACACAGCCTTTTGTTATTCACAAAACTTTGACACATCTTCAAGTGTATTTGAATAACATGCACAAGTCATAAGAACAACTTTAATTGTGTTTTTATGGTTCTTTTATGTCATTTTTGGAGCTTGACATAGTATCGGATTTGGATTGGCCTCGTCGGACTGATACCCGATCCATCTAAAAGCTTCAGTATCTGAGCCGATACGATCCAGGTATTGGATCGGTGCATCCCTAGTTAGTTCATGATATCTAATGCATTAACAAATGTTAAAGAATGTAACCTTATTGTAAAGTGTTACCATTAAAATGTAAAATGTCTAAAACAACTGTGATAGAATGAGTGTTAGCCTTATAATCTCCACAGATTTTATGAACAGTGCTCATCATAAGTAAAACAGCTTTATGCACACTGGGATCTGGAGGTGAGTGGTTAATCTGACAATGATTTCTTATCCTATCATTTGTCCCAGAAGTACAAAACATTTGCCGTTATGCTGCTAAAATGTGCTGCAGGAGTCAAGTCTTTCTATAAATAGGCCATGTGCTTTAAGCATTGGCATAAAAATAACATCAAAACTTTAATTGAAGGTTTAGCCTGCTCTCCATTCATTGCCTCAGACAAGTGTGCCAAATCTGTTAACAAGGCCAGGATTAGTCATTATTTTCTACAGAAATCTACAGTACTTAATATTCACACAGTCTATCTGATATAAAGTGTAAGTATTTGAACGACTAAGACACACCAGAGATTATTTTGCAGAGAAGAACTTGGAATTGGAACGCCCAACGGCAGCCAATGGTCAATGAATGTAGAAAAGAAGTCCCGCCTTACAGGCAAAAGAGCCAATCATCTTTTAGATACAGTCATCGCCTGTCAATCAACTACACAAAGCGCATGAGCATTAGCTACAAAAGCCGGGAAAATTGCTATTTTTTGCATAATCTGAGGTAAAGTAGCACAGTTCATGATTCCAGTGTTGTCAGATTTTACTGGAGCTGGGGTGGAGGTGGGTTTCAGACAGGGCTGGACTGGTAATCTGGCATATTGGGCATTTTCCCGGTGGTCCGACGCACTTTGGGGCTGATCAGGGGCAGACTGGCCATCAGGAGAACCGAGCGGGCTGGTGGGTCGGCTGCAAAATGTACCGAATGGACCGCGATAAGATAAAATGTAACGCCGCGTTATGCAGAGCGGACAACAAAACGGTGCTGCAATATGCAGTAAAGGACAGCGAACCACCCCCCACCCCACCCCGCTCAACAAGTTTTGGGCCAGTTGCCATGTCAAATCCCGGGCCGATTTATCTTCCCAGTCCTGCCCTGCTTTCAGAGAAACACTCGAAGCATGCTGTAGTGAAACTGCCTTTCCTGCAAAACTGAGCAATTTAAATGTTAAACAAAGAGAAAGACTCAAGTTAACTACCAAATTACATGTCAAACGACCAATTAGTTTACACCATGCAAGACGATTTTTTTAACATGTCACATGTGAGCGAGCCAATTGGCTAGTAGATAAGCTTCCTGTCTGAAATTTGTTCATTTGATCAAATTAACTATGTTCCACTAAGTTTAACAACCAGAAAGTGTTCAAATACATTTTAATTTTGAACAGCAAACATAATTCAAACAAAATGTAAAACCTAACATATTTCTTTCTGTGAAATAATTTACTTGAAAACTGTATTGTCTTTCTTGAAAAGTAAATGCCACTTGGTTTGGTATTTCATTATCTAATTCAGTGGAACTCATACAGTCCATTATAAAGTGTAGCTTACAGTAGGTGTCCAAATACTTTTTGGGGTCACTGTGCAAATACATCTTTAGTGTTGGTTGAATAACTTAATTACTTCCAAGTGTTTATGCTAATTCCATCAATCCATGTTCACTTTTACAAAAAGCCTTCTGCAGTTCTCCAGTAACTTGAGTCCCATGTCAATTCGCCAAACTAACAAAACCACCCTGTGTCCCCAGGGCCACCTCAGCACATTGTGATATGCAGTGTAGAGTGTCACCATTCATCTTCGCTGGAGGGACAAAATCTATTTCTCCAGATTGTCCTTCCTGTGCAGTTCAAATGCAAAGCAAAGTAAATCATACATCCTCTGGTTCTACTAAGGGCTCAAAATCCACTGGTCAGAGAGCAATTAATCTTTCATGCTGGGCTAGCCGTGCAATAAGACTGAGGATCCGTAGGGTCTAGATCATTAGGGACACCATAAATGACTGTCTGAAGAGGTGACTATACCCTGGCAAGCATTATTACCTTTGATCCACAGGCTCCACAAGGACATTCACAACCATAAAATCCTTAAGTAACGTCACTATCTTCTCTTTACTGACAATATTACTGTCTTCTTAAATTGGAAGCTATATGGAATTATTGGCTGCGATGGACTGGCGACCTGTCCAGGGTGTCCCCCGCCTTTCGCCCAATGTTAGCTGGGATAGGCTCCAGCCCCCCGCGACCCTGTACACAGGATAAGCGGTTGACGATGGATGGATGGATGGATGGAATTATTGGTTGATTGTTCTATTGCACTGCTGACACTTTCCATGAATAAAGCCACAAACCAACATTTATTCCCAAACTACCGTATCCTACTATTTAAAAAACACACAAATTATGGTTTGAACCTAGATTTCGATTTTTATTAAATGAATAAAAAAAAATGAAATTATTGCAAAATACAAATTGCAAACGTCATGTAAAATATGTTTACATAACAGCCAGTATATTAAAACAGCTCAAATAGTATTTTCCTGAGGTTGACAATGAACATTTTCTGAAGGTAAAGCACCTCCTTTCACTGACCATTTGTAAAAAAAGAAAAACGAAAGAAAAAAAAGCCTGTTTTGTTCCCTGCTTCAATAACCAATCTTAGGAACATTGCAGTGACTAACTGAGAATAAGTCTACTTTGTGCAGTTATTAATTGCAGGTTGTAATTATGTTTATGCACCCTGTAAATCCTTATTTCGAGAAAATCATAAATATACCTTCACAGGAGCAAACAAAATTAGGTGCTTTGAATTTGAGGCTAATTAGTTTCACTCAGTTGAAGTTTGTGACAGTCATCACCTAAGAGCATCTAATGCAACCTAGAGAGGTGTAAAATCTAAGGGAGTTTTTCACACCTGCGAGATGTGCTAAATCAGATTTAGTTAAATTTCAGAGTTTGTTTTAGCTTGCAAGATTCTGTATACCCAGGGGTCCACAAAAATTACAAGCTAGAAAGAACACAGCACTGTCGGAAATTAATGAATGTTCCTCATTATTCCACCAAAATGCATGCACAATAGAAAGAGAACTAATTCTTATAAAAATACCAAATTAATAGTCTAAAATATTCCATCACATTGTGTGCCAGTTTTACACTATAATTATTGGTGCAATGACTGGTGTTTTCTATTTAAAATCACTCTTTGGGTTTCCACATGACATGTTGGTTTGGACTGAGTTGAGAAACAGAACAGAGACAAGACTCCAGTCAACTAGACACTACAATTGAAGAAACAAGCGAGCACTTAACTCATTGTTAGATTTACTGTTATGACAGGTTGTTGGTGGACATCTGCTACATCCTGAACAATTTACACACATTTTCCCACTACACCATAATAGTATTCTATGTAAAACCAAAGGCCCAACAAGTTACTCAGGCAGTCATTGGTTCATCCCAAGCAATGCCTTAGAGGAATCTTCCCGGTTCAATCCAAGTTAAGCTCAATTGACAGCATTTGTGGCATAATATTTACTATCAAAAAAATTTAAGTATTCCATTTTCTTAAAAAAAAAAAAAAAATCATTAAATCTGGGTTACAGTGACACAAGAGAAGTGAATGGAACCAACCCGTAAACGTTAAAATGCTCACTCAAAAGTATAGCCAAATTACAGTATGTGTGTTGCGTGTTTACATGATTTTAGTGTAATACAACTGCTTGCTACCCTTTCTGTGTAAAGTTATAACCCAATTTTTCAACTGTGTTGCCATGAAGACGTAAACCCTGTTATTCCACCAAAAACAGATAATATAACACACAAGGAATTAACAGAGGAATTAATGTAAGCGCTACTATAAAACTATATGCTTCGCATTTCTGCCTTTAATCCCTCCAGCAATTGGCCCCATTTACATCTATTGTAAAGCCACCTTATCACTGTCTCCAACATTCGATACAACTGTCGTATTTCTCCACCTAATGGTCATGATGGATTGTCATTTTGCTCGCAATGGATTTTGTACATTGAAGGAAAAGCTAGCAAAAGTTTTCCTCAGAATGACAATACTGACTGTATGATTTTGTTGAGCAGATGAATTAATTCAATAAAATTCAGGATTAATATTCACTCAGTATTTATTATCAACAGTATTATTTATCATTATGACTATTTTTATAGTTAATATTTGATAATAAATATCAACAACAACCCTAATTCACCAAATATGAATCATGAATTCATGGATGTGATTTTAAATATGTAGGTTTTGCATGTGCAGAAATAAATGACACATGTGCACATTTAATCACAAGTTTAATGCAGCTTTTTGTGATATTTGCAACATAATAAAACATATCTGACTTCTACATTATTAATTGTCCAAAATACAGAAGTAGCAGGTGTTTAGAAAAAAAGTTAGGACAAAATTTATTGATTTATTAAGAAAAGGAAGAATGAGTCTAAATTACTTTTTGTGGGATTATGCCACAAATGCTATCAACTGAGCTTGACTTGTATTGAATCTGGAATATACCTTTAATTGCATGCCATCAATCAGTTCTGCTGATCATGTTTATGCTACGGCAATTTATATATTTGTCATATATTTTTGTATTGTATTACAAAAATGTTTGCCTCTAATTAACTTCCATTTCTATTTGTAGTCTCACAGATTCTTTTTCACCCCATGATGAAATCCATTGTCGCACATGCACTAACCCCGAAGAAAAAAATTACCCCCTTTTTAAGGAGTCACACAGCAATTATCGTTATCCTCCATACAATCACCCACAGTCTCCATGTGAACAAACTAGCACTTACCCATGGCGAAAAAAGGGATCCCAAGCAGTGTAGAATTGAACTTCCCATCAGAGATAAAAAAAATCCCAGCTGCCGTCACGTTGGCGATGCAGATGGTGAGGATGCCCAACAGGCCCAGGAAGGGCTTTCCTCGCAAGCAGTCCCGCATGGAGCTGGAGATAGTGGCTGCCAGGAGCACCAGCACCAAGCTGACCAGCACTTCGCTCTTGGCCAGCAGGCCAGTCTTGTGGAAGTCCCGCCATAAGCTGAAGGATGTAAGTGACTGGATTTCCAGCTCTTGGCTGTCTGTGGCCAGCTGGTGTACCATCTTACAGAATTCACTCTCCCACTTCTCAGCAATGATGTCCTGCACCACTGGGCCAAGGTTGCGGAGGTAGTAGGTGATTTGGATGGCGCGGGCAAACTTGACATGTTGATCGCGGCTATTTGCCAAGAAGGCTACGCCACCCAGCTGATGGCCAATAAAGGACACACGACCATCCTAGAGGCAAAACAGACTAGTTACTCATTTGCTCCGTTCATATAGAAAACTGCTATGATTGAAATTGTATTCAACAGAACGTAATCTGACAAGTGTACTTTGCAAACAGGGAAAATCAACTGCCATCTGAAAATATGTTAAATAATCAGTATATTTAGAAAATCTGAATAATATTGAAAAATATTAAAGTTGACTGTTGAAATAGATGTCGGTCTATAAAAACTATGCACCAACGAACAGTTTAAAACAAATAGCTCAAATTTCTGTACTATTATAGCTATAAAATCATCAATCTTATAAAATCAAGTATTTGGACATTAAATACTCAAATGCACAGGCTTCAGAAGAGGCCTATAAATTTGTAAACAACACAGTTTGGAGATTTGTTTGTGGGAAACTAATACAATGCTCCACTGTTGTGGATACCTGACAGTATTTGAATATTAACACATTTCATTAATGCATTAAAATGTTCATCCATAAAAATATAAATACAAAAAAGGCTTCTCAGACAATAGGCTAAATTTGAGGATGCTCCAGGTAAGGAAATGGTGTGTACTTAGTATCATTACTCTAAATGTCAGACAAGCAAAACACAAGAAAAGAACAGAAGCTGATATCAAACCACAGCATGAAGCTTGAAAAATGTGTTTTATTTGTAAGTATTTTTTCAGAAATGGAGGCCTCTCTATATTGCAGGGGCATCCAATAATGAGCTGGACCATGCATCGCTGATCTGAGGGAGAGATGCAGCCTTGAATGCAGCAATACAGCCCCAAGATGTTCTGAAAACGGACTGGCACAATATGAATGAGCTCTGACTGATTTTGTAGAGGCCACACTGAGAGCCTCACTCACACACATCTCCCTCCTTATTGACTGGTGTAGGCTTGGTTTACTGCTATATTTAGTCTTTTCTGTTTGTTATTATTGCAGCATTTTGATAAAGACTGTGTTACAGGTCTTATACAAGATACTGTATATGCAGAGACAGTCAGTCCTTCTTTGTGTAGCAGACACTTGAAGTTCAACAATTATGCAATAGACCACCCACAAGGTACAGTGTGTCCTCAGAATCATTTATAAGTGATAGTGGTAGGGTAAATGTTTCTATTGAATAGGTTTACATTGCATCACCAGTACTATATGCAGCTGATTCAAGACCTGCACTGACCTACTATACAAAATACAGCAGAGCTGGTGTCTATTCATAATTATGAGGGCTTACCCGGTACGGGCGTCATACGCCGCGATGCGACCTCACAGCTATTGACGGGGGATTGTCGTAATATACTTAGATCCTTTTGCAGTTTCATCGTTGCAACGTTCTCTTTAAGGCTCCATCACACACAATGGGTCTCATTCGAACGCCTATAATGGCCCAAATATGCTGTCTTGTTAGGCAGCTCACTAGGTTTCGAAACACAGCCGCTGTGCTCCAGCAGCAGCCACTGTATATAAAGGCAACATATGTGCATAATAATGCCTCTTACCTTTAATGTTGTATTCGGATAGCTGACAGGGACCTTGGAAAAAGTGCTATTAGAGAGAACAGCTAACCTAATGTCTTCAAATATTGTGATGATATCATCCAGAAGGCACCTCTTGTCTCGGTGGCTCAGGACACAGAGATGCGCGAAAGTGTAATTGAAGCCTTTATAATTGACACGCATGTCCAAGACCTTCTTGTGCACCTGCAGCACCTGCTCGGCCAGTTCCAGGATGTTTCCCCCGGATTTGGCCAGCAGAATGAGCCTGCCATATCTGCTGGGGGTGTGCAGGTCCGAGTACAGTTTATGTTTGGACTGGTCGATGGGGAAGAGGCTATTGGCAAGACTCCGCTCGATCTTTGCGAGGCTGTGCGTCGGCGCGACCAGGATCTCCAGGTCCGTTTCGGGCTTAAACCTGCTCAGCACCGTGGATCCGAAAATGATGGTGAGGACCGCGGGGACGGTGAGGAAGAAAACCGGATGCCTGCTCACGAACAAACCCAGCCAGTAGAAAGAACCTTTCAGCCCTCTGTGTATCACTTGCCGCAGCATCCTCCTCCAGATCCAGCTTGCAGCAGATGATGCCCCGTTTCTTCCCACGAAGCACATGTGACATGTGGCATGTGGCTCCCGTTCAGTCAATCCGTATGAGAATAGTCGAGTCTACTACACCTGTGTGAAGCACTGCGGCGATTTGCAACAAGACAGTCAGACATTGATCACTATACAACCTTTTTTTGTTTAATCTCGAGCCGTTCATCCCTCCCCCCCTTTTAAAGCACTGATTTCGCTCGCGTCTTCTTCTGCTGCAACAGCAGCCAGCCCCGATCTGATGTGCACGTGTACTTAATTCTGACTATTCGATCGGAGGCGCCTGATTTATGGGCTTAGGCTAAGTGTAACCATGTGCTGCTGTGTGGATGGAAATAGGTACGACGGGGAAATGCTGGGAGGGTGGGGGCTCGTTTGAAGACCATGCGCGATTTTGCCTTTCCAAACACTTAACGGCAGTTTACGCCGAACGCGTGTTTGCGTCCGTCCGCGCACTGTTTTTTTTTTTAATTAGTTGTTTTATGTAAATATTTAGTGCACGATTGCCGCGTTTTTTAGACGCTGTGTCAAGTTATATATAACTTTAGCTGTTAAAGACGCGTCTCAAAACCTTTTTTTTTTTTTTTTTTAAACACAAGTACGTGTTCGGCGTGAACAGCCCCTTGTCGATCGTGGACTCACTCTTGAAATTGCCACTCGATTAGGCCTACTAATGAACGAGATGTTCCCATAAAGCTATATAAGGGCTGCGAACCAGAAACGGCCAATTTGCATTGACAACGCAACCACGTTTCCAGGTGCAACTCACTGCTTAGAGGAGAGAAATAAGAGGCTCATCTAAATCTCGAAAGTTTGCTGATGAATTGATTTGAGTTTGCACCCCTGGAGGATCAAGTGCTGCTAATTCAAGAAAGAGCTGTGAGTGTTTCACCAGATCCTTTCCATACACTACTCAACTCTGAAATGTATCTATCCATTTAAATTTGCCAAATGGAAGTTTACCTAGTCCATTTGGGTTGGGACTACATTAATACATTTTGTGGCATTAATATAGCACTGGGCAGGGGATTTGTACTTCACATCATGCTTTCTGTGGGAATGGATGTGGAGAGTAAGTGTTATTTTATGTGTTTTTGTACAAGATGTATATAAAGAGTTACTTTAGTGTTTAATGTTTTGTTAGGTTGAGATTTAGAAGAGTTTCTGTTATGTTGGAGTTTTGGGGGTTACCAAGTTACCATTGTGTTGAAGAGTGGAGCTTGAGCTAACGATGTTGATATGGACAGGTGGATTTTGCAAATTAAATTGATCGCTCGCTTCATTGATCTGTAGCATAGTCACTCTTTAGTACATAAACAAATAAAATAGATTTATTTGAGTAACACTGACATGTCCAATTTTGTTGGGTTTACCCAATTCAACTAGGTTCTTTCTACACAAAGTGTTTGTGTTGAGAATAGTAAATTTAAGTTAAGAAAGCGAATTTTAAACACGTACAACCACTGTCCATTTTTTTTATCAAGTTAAGCCAAATATCTATTTTTTTTTTAAGTGTGCATAACATTAGAAGATGATGTAATATTTCCAAAAGTATCAGTATGTTGGTGTCAGCTTCTAACCTATATTGCTTCAATTTGATCCAGTTCTTTATTTGCTAATGATTCAAAGAGAACGCTAACTCTTAATAAAGCTTAATCTAAAGTTTTAAATAATTTCATACTGCCTGCCATTTAAAGGCACAGTATCAGGTTTCTCTTTGTGGAGCTGAAATGTTATGAATGTGACTCTTTTATAGGCTCCTTGTTGAGCACAGTGTTGTACTCTTGCAAAGAAGACATACAAACCCAAAAATAGAGACAGTAACATCTGAAATAGATATTACCTACACTTTTCACTGACAAGGTTATTCTGTAAGATTTACTGTACAGGTCAAATTAAAATATCCTGTTGTAATCAGAGGTTATGCTTATTTTGTAATGTAGATTCATGAGTATGGAAATGTGCTTAGTTGAGAAATTGTGGTTCTGAGACATCTCTGACTTGCATCAGAAAGGCCTCTTATTTAATATGATTTAGAATATAATTTCCAGATTCAAGCTTGAAATACAACCTGTACGAAAACACGAGGCCATAAGACTGCATATTTAGCATTTGGTACATTGCTTTGACCGAAGCCCCTCATAAATAAATTTTCTGCACCGCTGATCTACATTGATGACTGGTTTGGTTACAGCCTTCTTAATTACTTATTTAAGGTGATATGTTTACAACCAGTTAGTGGACATTAACATCAACACACAACATAATGACTCTCTTGTTGCTTTTTTGATGCCTTAAAAATACCACTGTACCTTTGAGCATAACTGAAACATAACAGATTTGTCGCAAATGCAATACTTTTTACAAGAAAATAAAATGTATGTATATGTTTTATGTGCTCTGTATCAAACAGATTACTGCACAATGGTACACTCATTGATGGAACACATTTAGAAATATGAATGGTGCAGACCACGCCTCCCTGCTCCCTCTCTACTGTATGTTAAGGTTACATGGCAGAAAACAGCATGCTGCCCCATAATGAGAATACAGTGACTGATTAATATGACTTGTCTTAATTTATTCCCCAGACCATTACCAAACGAGTTCTCTCCTTTTCCTGGTAAAACCCTTAATTGAGAGTCATTAATTCACAATCTGCTCAGTTTCCTTTTCTAACACTTGAGATTGTCTCTGCACTGCAGTTATCAATATAAATTAGTGCATACAGTAGCACTCTTTACAGGTACATGTCCAGAAGTATGTGGACACCTAAGTTCTTGTTTGTTGAGCATTTAATTACAAAAACTATGGGCATTACAGGATTATTTCTGGTTTCATTTGACAGCATTTGTGGTATAATAGTGATAACTGCAAAAAAATAATTAGGACTCTTTTTTACTTAAAAAAAAAAAAAAGGCAGAAAATTTTGGAGGGTTTAAAGGCAGAAATGTGAAGCTTATAATTTATACAAGTACTTACATTAATTCTTCTGTTAAAACTCATGCGTTATTTGAGCTGTAACTTTTGTATAAATCATAGTTTGTACATTGTTATGTCCTCATGGCAACAAAGTTTAAAATTGGTTATAACTTTGCACAGAAAAGTTTAGTAAGTAATTTTATCACACTAAAATAATGTGGCTATACTTTTGAAACAGTGAGAATATTAACATTGGATTGGCCCCATTCACTTCCATTGTAAGTGCCTCAGTGTAAACATTGAAAACATTTTGAAATGTATTTCTGTGGTAATCAACATTATGCCACAACTCCTGTCAATTGAGCTAAGCTTGTATTTAACCTTGAATATTCATTTAATTAGTCCTCTCTAAAAGTTTCCACCAATCCTGGAAGATTGTCCACTAAATATTGGAACATGATGCTTTATTGGGTTTCAGGTCTGGGATTTGTGCAGGTCTGTCAAGTTGTTCCACACAAGATTCATTAAACCATTGCTTGATTATGGACCTTGCTTTGTGAAAATAGGCATTGTCATAAAAAAAGTGCCCTCCTCAAACTGTTACTACAAATCTGGAAGAACTCTATCCTCTAGAATGGCACTGAATGCATAGAATTAAGAATTGACTTCACTGGAATTAAGGACCCTAGATTTTAACAATGTAGTGTATCAGCAAAAGCTTCAATGTCACTTCCATTCTATTTTAGCACTGAAGAACGTGAATTTAGGCTCTGCCAATACAGAATAAGGAGAATGGAAAGGCTAAAAAAATGATAAGAAAGAAAGCTGGAGTTGGAGATGAAATTGGTTGAAAGTCTGACAGGGTGTGGTTTAGAAGGATGTTTGCTGTCTCAGTTGGATATGAGCTTGCTGTCAAAGCTTAATGCACACTTCCTGCCAGCCACAGTTGCCAGGTGGTAGGCTCGTGAAAGAGTAGTAGGCATACACACACACATGTCTGTCAAACCTAAGCAGAGATCTGTAAAATAAATCAGCCTATGGTATTGACCCTAAAATTATTTATGTTGGACCATGGCCTTAATTTGAACATATACATTTAGCAGTTAGATCGGTCACAATATATACCTGAAGGCTACTCAATTTTGTTTACTTTGTGACATATTTAGCGTAATTCAGCCCTATGAACTCATCTTCTATAACTGCTAGTTTGACATGAAATGAGCTGAACAGACTCATTTCCATTTGACGTCTGTTTTTCTTCCAAGGGTTATGACCAGCAAAATAGAGCTGATAAAATAAGCTCATTACTATTCCTATGTGTTTGGCTCACAGCTTTCTTTCATTTACAAATATCCTGTCTGCAAAGCTTGACAATTGATGAGAGCAGCCACTAACATTTAAAAGTTGACACAGGGCTCACGTTAGCATCCAAAAGAAAATAAATGACCCAGCTTAATTAAAACTGCCTCTTCCTTGCCATTAGACAGAGGAGTCCTTATGTTACTGACTGCCATCAATACATCCAATTCATGAGAATAAGTAATCCTATGCATTATAAATAGCTCACTGGCTTAATGCAGTTTTTTAAAAAAAGCCCAGAGGGCCTTGCTAGATTGGTAGAGCTAACAATGGTAAGTTCAAGGGTTCAATTGCCAGGGAACACATAGACTGATAAAATGGACACCTTGAATGCACTATAAGACACTTTTGGATAAAATCCTTACCCCGCTGGGGGGGAAAAAAGCATCTTAAACCAGCCTAAAGTGATTTCTGGTCTTAGCTGGTCTCCAAGCTTGATAAGTACCAGCAAACCAGACCAGGCTGGGAGACCAGCTAAGTACAGCAAGCAAACATTTCAACAAAGCTTACATATGTTACTCAGTAATAAACAAGTCACAACTGTGTCTGCCATCATGATAACATCTACAATGTTAGTTGCTTAAAGAATCTAATTAATGTCCTTAGCTAAAGATTTCCTTCATATCCTGTGATAACACCGATCTGATGAACACTAGACCATCTACAAACCGATAATACCAGTATCATACTGCTGTTGACATCACAGAGTGTGAAGTCCCTTTCTGGCACTGCTGTTCAAGTTGTGTGCTCTGATAAATTAATTAAGTCTTGAATGATTACTGAAAGAAACAGGGCTTCTCTATAAGGTGACAGTGTGCTTTTCTATTGTTGTCAGTATTATGAATGGCCCTCATATGGTCCTGCTACAGAATGCGCCTCATGCCCAGCAGAGTACATGCAACATCGAGTCATGGATCCCACTCAAGAAAACAGGAAGCACCACCTGCTGTTAAATCTGATGTTAATTTCCCTGAGTAAGATTTCACTGAGGAGGAGCGGTGGTAACTGGCTCTAATAGTGAAAGACAATATGGGTGTCCTTTATGTCACTGCTGTTCTGTGTTAAATGCAGGATTACCACTGCATTAAAATCTTATACACAGGCTAAAAAAGGACTATTTGAAGAGTGGAGAGAAAATAACTTGTGGAATTAAGAGAGTATATTGTACCATACTATACTACACTGTAATATCTTTTACTATACTTTATTTTACTATACTTATTCTATGCTATACTGTACCAAACCATGCCATACTACCTTAAGAGTATTTTAACTCTACTCTACACTGCTATATCATACCCATATTATACAATACTGTACTATGCTACTGTACTGTATTATACTATGCAACAAGATGCTATCATATATACAGTACTATAATATTCTATGCTATACTATACCATACCATACCATACCATATATTGTACTATTTTATGCTATACTATACCATTCCATGCCATACTACACTGCACTGTGCCACACTATACCATATCATACTATACTGTACTATGGTATGCTTCAGTATACTGTACCATCAACCAAATTTCATTGCATGCTGATGTGAATGTGAAAATACAATAGATTAGAATTTTTAGTAGTTAGTCAATTTACACCAAAGCACTCTTATCAAAAATATTACTCCTCATTAAATATCTTCAAAGCAGCAGACCTTCAAAGCTCATTAATCATTTCACTTGTCGCGGCG